>NW_022984639.1:0-95051 GCF_003426965.1 Aspergillus tanneri | reverse complement strand
ACAACGGCAAACCTTCAGGGTTGTTATCAGCACGACTCAATACCACCCACGGTGACACGCATCTGTACTGCTCTCGAGGTCGCTGTCAATCCCCTGGGTTTGTAGACGTCACCGACGCCAGCCACGAGGCCCGCGTCACACCCTCAGGGATTACGGTAATATCCCTCCAGGCACTATCCACACTTTCCAGCTGGCTGATCCCGACTTAACTGGTCCGCTCTTCACCCTGGTGGATTCGAAAATCTCTTTAATGTCTTCTCAGCTGCTGAGACCACGATACTTCACAGCATCAGCACGCCCTATATCCCCTTTACTGATGATTCTTCCCCATTTGGACCTATACCCAAGGAATACAACCTCCCTGCTTGCTGTAGACCTTTCGCTGCCCCAGAGGAAGAGTATATCCCGACGTGACTTTGTAAACGGCACCGCCGGAGATGGAGAAACCAAACGTCCTGGCACGATGGACCCAATACCCTACCTGATGACTCGACAACCCCCTATTTATTGCTAAGGACCACGGCCCAAAATATCTTAACACCGACATCGGCTACAAGGTCATCCAGCCTCTAACAACAGCCAAACAAACAGAGGGAAATTTCACCATGGGAACTATTACAATCATGTCAAGATGGCAAAATGAGACTATCTCCAGGCGATATTACCACATCATTTTCGCGCTGCAGATGGAGGAAAGACAACTTTCGTTCCGGTAGGTACAGGGCTATCCTGTGGGCATGTGGCTTGCACGGTGATGCAGCGTTCGTCCCCGCCAGTACTGTTTCGTAATATGCTAATTATACCCTATACCAAGTTTATGTATATGAATGCGGGCGGTAAAGGCTGGATTATCAGTTGTTGAGCAGGAGTGCCGTGGGAATTCCCGGCTTATCCTACATATGCTGGCTTCAAGCCTAACGGGACTAAGATTGGGTGAGGATGATGGATACTGCTCAATACCAGTGTATTGTATTGTACCGCGGGATATAGAAGCCAGTTTGGTGTTGTAATTTAGACCGGTATTGCTGGATTATTAGAAGAGTGTGGATTTGCAACTCATCAGATTGATTCTGATATTTAGGAATAAGGAGTGATGTTATGCGGGTCGGTAACGAGCTGAATAGTGCAATGGTACGAATGGGGAGTATCTATCTGAGGGAAGATAGACGTATATTGCAGAACTAATCGCTGGCCTTCAACAGTTCATGCGCAAAAACAATTTACATGGCCGTTGGTTAGATGATAGATCACCGTACATTGTTTCTCACCCATTATTTTTGGATCTTCTCTAGTTGCCAGTTCATTTATCCAGGCGATTAACTTTCGTTTCGGCGCTTTATATGTATGCACAATATATTAGCAAAGACTACAGTCGGAAGTAAGGAGAATCAAGAAAGTAACAGTAACAGTTGACCAGAAAAAAGAAAGGTTATTTCCAAGCAGAGCTTAGATGAACGAAATCCAAACCCAAGCAATACATGAGAAGCTATCTGCCTGGCTTTATTGCAAAGGGATCCGCTTTAATATTGTCACTATATTTCCCCATTAAGGAGCATTTCATAAGTATTAGAACCTTTATGTTAGGAAGACCTTACTCACATAGTCTTCTGTATAGAACAGGCAATGACATTTGCACAATATGAAGAGACTGGGGCATGCAGATTCATCTATCATACATTACACGTTATGCTTTTATTCAGGAGGAGGAGAATAAAGAGAAATCCAAACGTATACCAAGGACGAACACAATTTGTGTAGACGTTATTCCATGAGAGAAAGAAGACTACCACAGCACAGGATTGAACGCTGCGTGCTTATGCCCTACTCCGTGACCCAGTTTTGCTTCTCCCACGTCTTAACATCTCTGGCCCGTCCATTCGTAATGTAGGGTCGAATAAAGCGAAGGGCATAGAAAAGTGCGAAGTTTATTAATCCTACGGAGGGATAGCTGGGAAAAGCCAGGATATAGAGATTAAGAACCACTTGGACAGATTGGATCAAAGGATGTTATAACTGCGATGTGATTGAATTCCTAGGGATGAATAAAGATTTTGAGAGCAGCCCGAATAATACGCCTACACATAGGTTTACAGGATCAGATATTCTCCACCCTTATAGAAACCAGTTAATTTAAGATAGTGCCCGGCCATCCCAGCATTAATAGATGGATTAGTTAACTGTTATTGGAAATAAATATCAAACAACGCGTCTATTCTTGAAGTTCCGATGGATCAGCCAACAGGAACCCACAGAGGGTCATTGATTCATGAAGCCCACCATAAAACAAGAAAATATAAAGCAGCCTACCAAGCTTATTTATGCCTATACTTCTACCTCAGCTGAGCGTGGGCTTTGTTCCCCCAAAGTCCCTGCCCAAAGTAGATTCATCTATTAAATCCATTGTAGAACAAGCCACAGTTGTGAAAAAGCTCCAGCAAGTTCTATTGGAACAAGAAAAATTATCGGCGTCGAAACAGAGAATAATATTAGCCAAGAAAAAAGACATTCTCGAATAATTTATAGTAATGTAAGATGGAGGAAGTTTAAGTGTCGATAAAAACACTACATTAAGAATTGTAGATTTCTACTGGGCCAAAATTAAATTAAAATATATAGAAGAATGTTAATGTAAATAGCGAACATAAATACCAGTACCGATTTTGTTAAAGGATATCGCTGACGTCAGATCTATGGATTGCTAGGAATATCTGATGTAACATCACAATTTGAATCTATCCCATAATATCACTGGTGTATTCTAGTCCTTTGCATATCACCATCTGCGCCCCTGTCGACATGCCCCACACCCCGCATTCCATACTGTTGATAAACAAGCGTCTACCATCATCAACCCACCTACGTCTAACACTCACCTGGAACACTGGATCATCAAAAATGTCCACTACTACCATCACACAACCTGCTCGCCACACTATCGTCGCCAAAGATACCATTCCCCAGCAGAGAACAGCCCCGTCTTCCAGGCTTTGGCCCGCGGAGACCAACATGGAAAGCTGAAGTTGCGGATCCCCTCCTTCGACGACCCCTGTATGCAACCCACAGTGGGTGCGAGCATATGGCAGGGGCGTTTCGATTTTTCGAAAAACAGGGATACGGTGAGGGCGTGTCGACATATTTCTGTTCGAGGTTGATCCCATCACTACCGACACTTTCCAAGGCACTCCGGAATTTTAGATTGTGGAAAATTGATCTTGAGGTTAGATCCGGTTCTACCCGGCCACTTTGATGAATCCGTTTGCGAAACACTTTCGCTGATCATAAGTGTCGGATTCAGTCTTGGTTGGAGTGCGAACGGATATGTTGTAGAAGGTGGGAACCAGGCCATTATCAACGAGGCTGCGTGTCCGCGATCCACCTGAGGGTGCACCGCGCGCCAGACCGGGAGGTGATGGCCGCAGCTCACCGCATGGGGTTTGGTGGGAAGACGTGGAGCGCATTTGGGAACCACTGGAAATGATCACAGGGTGAATGTCTCTCGCCAGTTTCACCCAAACGCAGCTGATGATTGCAGATGCGTGCAATTTCTATGGTATTGGAGCGTGTATGAGGAACATGAGGCATTGCGCTGGCCCAGGATGTGAAGGGAAAGCATTTCTTCCGCCAAATGCGCTAGGAAGGATAATATTGCATGTATCTTACAGAATCATGGGTACGTGCTTGCAGCCCGCTATCGCTCTGGGATGCGCATTAATATTGATAGATTGATTACCGCATCGACGGTTGATGAGGCTGTACCTCTCTACAGCTTGATAAAGCATGCCATTCCCCAGCTGATGGCCGAAGGCCGTGCCGCCGCGAATGGTTCTAAGAAGATCATCCCAGGACGATGTGGGGCTCAGTTTACGTCAACTCTGTCCAGGACCCTCAGTAAGACTCGAGAGTGTGTATGAGATTGTATTGACATTTTGTAAAGATACATTCTACCAACCCAGCTTAGAATTTGAGCGAACGTGGAGGAATCTGAGGAAGGTTGTTGCAGTAGATATAGAATCAGATAGTAAATGAACTATCTATGATATATTTGGGATATAATAGTCATGTACTGGGCCATTGTCTGTTGTGGTAAACTCAAACACGCCGTACATTCACAAAGAATATACAAGTAGATATCACGCTCGGCCTGCCATTAAAACAGACCAAATGACATCGCTCCTAACTCATTCCGTGAGACCCCATGGATCAGCGTCTAGGAAACCCTCAATTTTAAAGCACTTCTATTTAAAATATCTTCCAAACCCTCCTAGACCCGCAGTTTCTTCCGTGGCAAGCCGCGTAAGCTTCGAGTCCCAGAATCTTTCTTGTTCTGAAGATCATCACATCAACACGTTCTAAATAAATCCTGGATGTTGAGCTAGATTTGGCCTTCGCTTTCAGGTTTCTGGCCATAACGTCTGGCGGAATTCGCCACCAGCCAACTTCGGCAGCTGCTATCTCTATCATGCCAGGAAGAGCGTAACAAATTTTGATGAGTTCTTCCGGTATATTCCGCATCTCGATATTCCGCGCCGGAGATCAATACCTACTTTGTACTGAAGTTCAAAATCTTCTAATTCCCGGATTCTGCTTCTGCATGAGAAACAGATGTCGCAGCGATGATCGAGTTCCCCATGTTCGCCGCGCGGCCTTTGCGCCCAGGTGCTGAAGATCGGCTGGCCAGCCTGCGGGTAGGGTTGCAGTTTGCACGGTTCGAAATGATATGGTTCGGAACAAGCAGGCATTAGGTAACAGTATCCAAGCTGATTGCTGGCGCATCGTGTCATCGGGAACCGGTGCGTTGAACCAACAAATTTCGTCCCGGTAACGTATTCGAGCGAGCGTTTCCTCGGCGTAATCCCTCCCCTTTGAATGGCCGTTTTCATCCCCTGCTGATGGCGTCGGGTCGGCAGCCATTCGGCGTTAATCCTGAGTAATTTGCGCCAGATTGGCTGAAAACCTTTGCGATATCAGACTGGCTTTACAGAACGGATCAGCGATGGTCGAAATGCCGCCAGATTTCGGCGTCGTTCTTCGGAGCCTGTTCAGATTTTAAATTAGTGTTTTGTTAGCAGCTTGGGAGGCAGCCACCATCCACAGAAGGAGGCCCATGCCACAGGTTTAGAAGGAAGCATGAGCCTCCTAGGCCAGTCCTGAGCAAACAGATTCCAGGCACCATGCCTGCTCCTGACTTAAAGCCTCCCAGCCCCATGCCTCCTGCCTCCTTTGGCTCAGGTGTTTGCCTTAATGAGGCACTCCACACAGCATGTTGATGAGCCCTGAGCTGAGGATGGCCTGGGTTTTAGAAAGGTTGGGATTTTAGGTGTGTTCATTGGGTCATTCCTGTTTTCTGGCTCTCAATGTATGCCCATACAGACAGGTGCTGAAAAATGACGGAAAATGAGGCAGGCAGGTAGGGGTGGCTGAGGTTCCGGTCTGGAACAAAGAGCTGGCGGCGCTTCATTTCGGGAGAGCGGTGGACCCCTTCGGTTTCGATACTGGGCGCCGATCCCCTGCCAAGTCTTCGCGAAGGGAGTGCACAGTCAAGTTCTTGAGCGCGCCGAGCGATTGAACTGCCCCGCACCATCCGCCGCCAGCCAGTTCCAGCTTTCACCGCTCAGCACGCCGTCTGCCCCATATGCCCGAAGGATCGAGAGATATTTGCAACCAGCGAAACTGCCCGCCGCCTGAAACGGTCTGCCGCCCAGATGCCTGCCGTTCATTGCGCAGCGTTCGGTTTGTGTTCGAGGCGTGCGTTTTGCCGCCCTGGCGGTTGCCTCCAGCGGATGGATGTCTTGAGAGCACCCGATCAGTACGAATCTGGCAGTTCGTTCGAGGCGAGGTTGGGTCGTTTCGGATGGTTCCTGAATATCTTTTAAACCGAAGCAATCGGTTTGAGGACCTCCAGACAAATTTCACTGGAAACGGAAGTCAGCTGGTGTTCTTTCCTGCTGGAGCAACAGAACGGGATTGCTCTCTTGGTTGGGCGTCCCCTCCATTTGTTCAAAGAAATCCCGCCAGCGCGTTTTTTCGCGCCGCGAGTCTCACGCGCGACCGCAGCCGGCAATCCATCTCGGCTGCGTCTGCCCGCGTCCAGAAGATATAATACCCATCCCAGCCGCTCGTCACGATATAATTGGTGAAAGCCCCGGTGAAATGCCAGCCGTTAAATCCTGAAAGAGATTCAGAATGCTTTCGAGAGCAATGACAGCGCCTGGTTTTGAACCGACGGCGATGGATACGGAGATAGTTGACCAGTTGATGCCTGGCCATCGAACCTGTTGTCCGATGGAATTTTGCCTTTCCCGATCGACGAAAATGGAAGCCGGTAGCGGAGACAAGCTGGCGTCCTTTATGTGTTGTGACATATCTTAATAGGAAGATCTTCGCGCCGAAGGTCGAGCGGTCAGCGAGTTTTTAATTACTGATAAACAGAGAAGATCTCGGAATTTGAACATCTGGTCGAGCACTTGGATGTTCTGCCGACGGCCGGTCGAAGCTACCGTTTGAAACGCCTGGCAGCCTTAAAATCCTTCCTTTGAATGGAAAAGATCGGTAGTGTCCCAGCAGCCAGTGCCAGTTCTCTGTTCATTTCGGAGATACTTGTTTTTCTCCTTCGTGCCGCGCCAACCCCAGTTTCACCGGGATGAAGGTAATGTTTCCTCAAGCACTTCAGGTCGTACCGAAAGATGTTCGGCTGGGGATATTCTGAAGGGAATTCAGTCTTTTCGAACAATGGTTGAAACGGCGTGCGCGTAACCGGGTAGATGGCTGGTCCGTAAACCAACGCGCTGAGCTGTATTGGCGCCATTGTCCCGCTTTCGGTTTGCCTGTTCACGCACGCCGCGCGTCCAGCAGATCGTTCCCAGAAAGCTGCACCATGATTCAGTGGCTCCCAGATAACCCAGCGGATGGTACCAGCTTCAAGCTCTCAACAGTACTGGCTATAGGTATTTTCTCTCGAATTCGCTATCGAAGGCGGGACTATGGAATGGCCGTTTAAGTGTCCCGGAATAAAGCCCGGTTTTGATTGATGCTTTCGGATGGTCGGATGATCCTCTGGTACTTCGTCCTCCTTCTGGATGTCACCTGGCGAAACTTCATCAATCTAATAGTCTGCAGATGTTCGAAGTCATCGCATGGAGGTTAATAATGTTTACGGTTTGCCTGGAGGTCCGCAGGTTCACTTGCCTGCTTTTGCCCGAGGCCCGCGGATGGGCGGCATGTGGATGGAGTATGGCGCTGCTATATCGATCCTGTTCCTCCGCCCTCCCGTCAGTTTGCCCTGCCCGAAAACCCTCCAGCAACCTGGGAGCAGATCACCAACGAATGTACTGTCCTCTGCCCGCAGACCCTGGAATGAGCATTCCCACGCCGCTGAGGCGCTGCTTCGCAACAGAGGGTGACAGCCATTGGTCGATCGCGCCGCGATGCGATCGGGGTCGCTGGGCGCACAGGAGTGAGCATAAGATTTGATATGTCGGACGCAGGTCCGTGATGGTGGCTTCAGTGAGTTTCCGGTTTTTCTGTCTTTTCGAGTCAGCGAAAGACCGCTTGGCGGTGGGTCCTGGAACGATATCGCGCACGGAATGAGGTGGGGAACATTTGTGGCCCAGCCGAAGTCAGGAGAATGATTTGATCCCGAGAACAAAGTGGCGGTCACCTTGGCGAGAGAAGGCATGATAGCCGTAATCGCGGGCCGAAGTGTTCGTCCGACCTGAAGTGCCGTCCGTCCCGTCACTCATCACTGAACATGCCGAAGAATCGGCTGGCGAGATGGTCGAATTCCCCGGATATTTGAACAATTATCGATCTTCCTGCCGTCGTCTTCGCCGGTTTTAGTCGAGCATGGACAGTTCGGGTTGCGGTAATTCAAATGCCGGCCCTGAAAACTATCTTTGCTGCTCAATGGAGAGCGATGAAGAGTAAATCCAGCCATGGACCTTCGGTTTGCCGTTCTTCCACCAACCCTCTCGGCTCCAGCCCGTAACGGCCCGTCATCCGTCCCGTTCGAGATCAAAAGAATAGCAAAACCACCGCTGGTAATTAAGAAACTGGTGAGGTCCCTGTACAATATTATCAGCCGGAGCGGTCGCCTGATTCCGTTTTGGTCATCGCGCCGAAAGGTTTGTTATCCAGAGAGGAGCTGCTGGCCTTTGGTGGAGTGGGTGTCGCAGATGGTGGACTTTTGCTGTTGCTGGGATTTGTTGTGACGTCTCCAGCGAGGCAATGGTGCGTTCGACTTCCGGCACCGCGACGGTGCCGGAGAGCAGTTCCACTTCCGTTGATGGTACGGTACGCCGTCCGGTGCCGCAGATTCAGCCCGATTCGCTTCAAGCTCCGGATCAACTGTAACCGCCCGAAGTCCGGCCCTGGTTCGACGATTCTCGAACTGGCTGCTGGATCCCGCCGCGTTAAACCCGGACGATACCACCGTCGGGACCAATGCGGAATGCGAGCAGCCGTTGAAGAATATGTCGCCTGTGCCCCGCGCCAGCGAAGAAGTGGCTGGACTGCTCTGGATGGAAGAAGGACCTCGCATATAGCGTCCCGTAACAGGTAGTTCAGCAGTTCGAATGTTTGGGGCCAGCCTGACAGCAACCGAAGCTCCAGATATTGGTTCTGATTTCCAGAGGAAGTAAGTTTCGTCGGTGTTACTTAGGAGAAGCCGATCTGCTCGGAGGCAGAACCCGACACCGCTGCCAGCCAGGGGCAGGAAGCCCGATTCACGTCCCGGAGCGCGATCGAAACGCACTCCTGCGGAATGATTCCCGAATCCATTGCCGAACCGCGCGAAGCGAGATAGGAGCGGGCTGGTCCTGAAGTGAAAAATGAAGCTGACGGTGCTATCTCCACCAGGTGCCCTTCTGCAGATTTTCAGTTTCAATTTCCGTGACAGGGGGACCATGGCGCGCGAGGTTCCGCCCGCGCGTTTCAAAGCGCTGAAATTAGTGCAAACGTCCAGCCTTAGGTCCCCGATGGTGAATGGCCATCCAGTATCCAGCCGAATTTATTGTTCAGTACCGCAATGGCGCACGGTAATAACCGTCGGCGAGTCATCCCGTCTTCCCAGCCTTTCAGCCATGTCCTTCTGACAATCGACGCATGATCCACGGATGGCCGAACCCGAGCGAGACGCTAGGAGGGACCTGTCATCGCTTTGGGGAATAATGGATCGGCACCATTGATATGATATTCATCACGACCAATTCCGGATCGAATAAACTAATGAAAGTTGAAGAGTCCCGCGATTCGACCGTTCCAACCGATCCTTTGGAACGAAATCCATAGAAAATGTCGTTCATGTCCATATGGATTCATCAATGAACGTTCAGTTAGATATAATCTTTCAATACTTCGATTCCGGCACGAAGAACTAGTTCCATCGGCATGAGGACGGTCTCCGATTGTCCAGATAATATCGGCTGGTTGATGCACGTTATCGTTCCAGACTAATGTACATCGTAGCTCAACGTTGTTCATATGTTCCAGTTCCGTCGAACCTACGAATCCCGAAGTGATTTCCGGGAGATCGCCTTCGGCCCGATCAGGCGTGATAGACGGTATGGGACGCGAAGTCAGTCCTTACCGCCCGATGACGCCCGTTTAGACCGAACCCGCCCGGGCCAACATGATTACGACCGAGGTTGAAAGCTCCATAATCTGCAGAGACCAGCAGCGAACCGCCGAGTTTTACGGGAGAGGAGCGATCCGAGCGGAATGGTACAGCCGGTACAACGCTTCCCCACCATTTTAGTGATTCCCCGGCAAAATCCCAGCACAGCTGCCATCACGCCACCCGCATGCTTCAGGCAGCCACCTTTGGTGAAGTCGACCAGCCTGAATTCAGTTTGAGAAAGTCCATCGTGATGCTTCAATGATGATAAACCGCCCGGAAGGCCCGTTCATCCTGGACTCCAAGATTCCGCTTAGCGTCGCCCGCTTCGCATGCGCATTCGGCGTGGCTGCCGTTCCTGAAGAATCGCCAGTCGTGATTGGAGCCCTGCTTACTTAAAGTCCTCGCCTGCAATCGCCCACCGGAAAATTTCAATAGTTTGCACAAAGCTGGCGGAACAGCGACATGCAGATTCCGGCGCAGCACCACCAGCAACCATGCGGCTGGGTTTCGCTTTTGCCCGGAGCAGCCCTGACGCGCGTCTTCGCCGCCGATGCCCAGCGCCAGCCAGCGTCCGACCGGGGCCAGCGAATACCCATAATGCTAAGTTTATCAGCGTTCCTACCTGCCGCTCAATGCCGGTTTCCGCGGAACCTCGCTCCCCGAGTGATGATCATCATCTTCGAGGCATAATATGCCCAGCTAAAATCAATGCGCTGGTCCGCAATCATAATAGCAATGAGACAAACGTCGGGGTCCTGGCGATAGACTTTGTTCCACTTGATGCGCAGGCTTCTGTTCTATTGCGTCATCCGGAAGTGCTGAAACAGTGGCTTAAGCAGAAATCCGAACATTCGCGATCACCAGTCGAAACGGGTCTGGAATTCAGCTTCAGCAACGGTCATGGATCCATGGTTTATGGGAGAATCCCGGCGATTGCGTTCGTTCTTCCCAGCCGCGGCAGGGGATTCTGAAGTACTCATCACCGTCCGTCCGCAGCGTCCACGAATTCTGCAGCCTGAACCGCACCCGATGGGATTCCGCCGGCACCAGCGCCTACGCCAGCCCCGCTGGTCGTCTGCCGCGCGAACCAGCGCCTCGGCCCGGACGAAAGCCGAATTCGCCAGCGTTGCGAGAGCCTGAATTTGTGGGGGTTACTGGTTTGCCGCCGACTAAAGGATGAGCTGCCGACCATTTCCGAGGCCGGTCAACTCCGGAAAGCAATGCCCCAACCATCCCGCACGCTGAAGAAAAACAGGCCAGAACAGGCTGCCGCATTTGGTCCCACGTCCGAGATAGGTGGGGAAGCGATCTCCACGACGGAGTTATCAAGCGCATTTACTTCAACGGTGGGCGCTCGATGCGAACGTAGAAGATGTTGATGATTCTGGCCAAAAACACTCCACTGACCACGTTGCCGTATTCGCTGACTCCAGCCGGCGTTCGATGTTATCTACGCCCAGATACCAGTTGCGCGACCACAGATGCCAATTCCGCAAGGTCGAACTTTGTGCAGGCAAACACGCACTCGTAGTTGGCCAGCGGATATTAAATTGCACGATTAGTTCCCGGTTGTGGTCACCACGGCGCGACCGGTGCGCCACCAGTGTTTCAGCCGATTCGTTATCCTCCTCGTGCAGCAGATGGCATTCGGTAGCTTCTTTCTTTGCCGTGCCGTCCGATTCGATCACGAAGGCGCGAAGTACTTGATGACACCTTCGCCAACCGCACCCAATAGACAGATTATTCGGGCCATGTTTCCACCACCACCGTCACCGAAGCCGAAGGCCTGCTTACGGTGGAATGGAGACGGGGGTCGGCATATGGCACGGTGGTTCGTATTGGTTAAGGCTGGATTCATCAATACTGATAAGAGGCAGTTCGTACCATCTCACTGATAGCCAACCGGTACATGACACTACGTCCATCATACCAAACATCATGAATAGTGGTTCTTCACGGGGACAGCTGCGCGAATCTCCACCGCCACTCGACCAGCGATTCGTTTGTAAACCCGGAATGACGGCCCTTCATAGGCTGTTTCACGTTCAACGGCTTCAGATCCTTCCGTGTGCCTGTAAGCAGCAGTTCCGTGGGTACATAACGATGCTTTTGCAGTGCCCCGATAATATTCCCCGGTCGTGACCTTCTCCCTTGCAGCCGGGATTGATCAACCCGGATGATTTCCTGGGTGTGCGCAACATCCATTGCAGTGGATAGCCAGGCAGAGGGTAGGGAGTAGAAATTATCGTCACTGGCCTTTTGCTCGGTGTCTCGAGCAAAACACAAACCCTGAAGTATCGTTTGTTCTCATCGGAGTAGTCCAATCCACCAAAGGGCTAAGGCTCGATGACAACTTCGAAGCCTTCAGGAAGGTCGAACCCGCTAGAGCTTGTTTGAACAGAGGGGAGGCAAAGCATCGCTCCACGAGGATGTCAAACCTGCTCCCATGACATGTTAGTTAGTCTTTCAGGGCAGGTATTTCGCCCCGACGTTGACTCAGACATACAGTGTGAGGGCTGCGTGATTTGGTTTCGCCACAACCTTGTGCTTGACACATTTTCGGTTTTCCACGTCAATTACGGCCTCTTCGTATGATGGGATCTTATCGGACCCAATAATACGGTACTGACACAGGGCCATGCGCGCAGGACGAGGGGTAGTCGGGGCTTAGACGACCCGCGTGCTCTAGCGCGAGAAATTCACTCAGTTGGACCTTGGGAGGTTCCAACAAGTAGATCTCGTGAAAGTCAATGACGGTGTTGGGATGACATGAGACGACAACATCGCGGGCGATGTTGGTCTCCTCCTCCGTGTGAGGATTGCAAGCGGATGGGGCCATTATCGCAGTGAATTATGCTTATGGTAGGTATATTCTGGCAGATCGAGACGTCCTCTACTTCCTTATGTACTATCGGGGGCGTATTTCTTGCCGAATTAGGAAAGTCCTTGGCGAGGACCAAGCTGAATCTGGTTCCGCTGGGCGAATGAAAAGGCGACGGAATTACTCCGTACAGTATAAAAATCATAATGAGCTTTCCCCAACGCGGGTTGCTCCAGGTTTAACGACTGTATCCATATTAATCCATTTGTGTTATTGGTATCATATGTAAAAGCGTCTATCATCGTTCCCTTCACTCATCCGTTCTAAAATATTCGCGTTGTGCTTGGTTTCACCCACAATGGCTTCTCGCAGGGGTGAGTAGCTCTCCAGTTCTTGAGTTTCTCAAGGTCCCAACCAGCAGATAGCTGCACGTCTGCAGTCGCGGGCTTTGCCGTTCCGAGTCGCATGGTTGGTACAAAGACACAGTGCCCTGCATGGTCGTAGGTGTATGAGCGACAGGCGGTGTGCTTATGGCATGCTTCCCGACAGTTCTCGACGGACTTGTGAGCCGCTGACTCCGGGGTTCCTGAATCCGCCCCAATCTCCATTATCCCAGTCATTTTGACGCTCCATGGTCCCTAATTTCAAGTATTCAAACAAATCGGCGTATAGTAAAGGTTTCTACACAGTCTAGTCAGTCGTTTATGATTCAATCGAAATGTACCACTACATACCTCTCGATCCTGTTTATGCTCCCATTTCACCAACGCCTCCATATCTGCCAGCAACGACTTATGCATGCTGATAACAGGCTGACACCAATATGCATTGTCGAATGGGATCCCGTGGAGAGGATGAGGGTTAAACATAGGCCAAAGCCCTGACAGCTGCACTCCTCTCTCATGCAGTGCCCACCCCAGTACCGAATCCCCGCAAGGATCAGCCTTCAGCAGCTCTTCATACCGCTTGCTCAACGGCGACTCGATATATTCGCCATGCGACCCGATTTTCCGAGCAACCAACTTGTCAATTGCAGCTGCCGAAAGTACGAATCCTGCCCCACCATAGGCAAAAGTTCTCTTTGCCGCGGTCTTTTCCCCGGTGACGGGGATCCAAAGTACAAAGGAACTGACGGATCAAAGTGGTCCAGAAGACGGAACAAATTATCCCATACAAAGTAGGTATCAGACTCGAGGAAGACAAACCATTCGGCAGTCGGGTTCATTTCATACGAGAATTCAACCATGGGGAGGAACTTAAAGCGATCGAGTCGCCAACCTTGGGCCGCATCGATTGACTTACCCCTCTGCATCAAATCGTATGCTTGAAAGTCCTCGGAGCTCTCATGGTATGATCCCGGCAGTGTGGCAAGAATATCATATACATGGTGTCCGTTCAGCTCGGACCGGCGGTCGGAAACGATAATAAGGTTCGAGATGCACCGAGTGACTGTCGAAGTCTGGGTCGTCAGGCGATCCATCGGCTCCGAGGATCCGATCTTCAAAACTACTTGAATGCGTGAGAGAAGGTGAGTGGGGAATGTGTCGCAGATATTATCATTCTTAACGTTGAGTTTCGCAGCGGTGTCCGGGCGCCTGAAGCGAGTGGAGGTCTCCCAGTCCCAATAATCGGTCTCATTCTCTATTTGACTGAAGACATTATGATAAAATGAGGGTGAATCTAGCGACGAGTCGCCCAGCCCGAGATGCAGTACTGAAATAAAAATGACCAGCAGCGCCACCACAACCAGAACGCCCGTAGTTTTGCGTACTATCATTATACACTCTGTATCGACCAAGACGACACACTGCGTAGGTAGAGCTTAAAAATTCAAAGCACTAACAGGCCACTGGCAAAATATTGACGACCTAAGAAAAAATGAAATCCAAAATCAGAATTTTCTAGGGTATCACCGCTACCAAAATTTGGCCAGCTCAAAAAAGATAGTATCCATACATCAGCAATGAGAAGAAAATGTTGAGAACAGTCCATGGGATGACACAGGCAGCAGAATCAACGGATAAGAATAATCAATATAAGAAATAGCTCATATGCATGCCGTGACGGGATTGACAGCGGAAAATAAAAGCTCTCCATCGGAGGCCGATCAGGTAATGTACTAAGGCAGAACGAGGTGGGGAAACAAACCATGGGACTACATTCACATTTGGAATTGCTTATCTTTAAATAGTTAACCTGACGAACTGCTTTTTTGTTATTCAATTACCCCTAAAACAGTCTATGGTTGTGGATATAATATTTCTCCACCTCTATCCTGTGGTGGCTCCAATTACCTACTCTGTACAAGATCGGCATGTAACCGATAGGCTCTTGGTCTTTACTATTGGTTACACTCCTTCCTATCAGCCAATCGCTGTATTTCTTCAGACACCTGCACAGCAAATTGCTTGTTCGATCCATCCAATCGCATCATACTCAGCTAGGATAAGTTGCAGATAGCCGTACGGAGTAATACTACGTGATCCTCTGTTAGGAGCGCTCGGAAGCGCGATAGCTAGATCCTTAGCTAAGATGCTTAGTCAGGTGCGAAGTGTTTATATTCGCACCCGCGGGCCTGAACTCTTGAAGGCCAGCGATTAGTTCTGCAATATACGTGGCTCTATCTTCTCTCCTATATAGACACTTTTCGCACCGTAGCGCCCCATTCAGCTCGTTACCGACCCCCACGCATAACAGTTCTAATCGCTCACCCCAACGGTAACCCGCTGAAAGGAGCACTATGGCACCTCGACGCGTGCAGCGTGCTGGCTCCCAAGTCACCCGAAACACCGAGAATTCTGTCAACCCCGTCTCAGAGAATACCGCATCTATCCAAGCACAACCTGATGCTTCGATGAATCCGGGCCCAGCTGAAGAAACAGTTGAGGAAACAGCTGTGTTGCAAGGCGATAGCCCTCGAAAGGGGGCTACTGGGTCCACAACAACAAACGATTCTTCATCGGATAATGAATTTGCCGAACTCCGGACCAGATACGCCAACAAAAGCAGGAACTCAAGAGATTACGCATGGAAAATAAAAAGGAGGGCATTGCAAGAGCTTATCGATTATGAGAAACGCATCCAAGAAAACCGAAGTGCAAACAATTTCGCGGCCAGAATCCAATATAAGCACACCCGACCATGGAATACCACAAGAAACCGCACCCCAGCCTATGCCAGAGCCCACGCACGCATTGAAACCGCCAGCACCCCCAGCACATGTCTCGGAATACATGGGAAAGAACATGCAGGAATATCAGACATTTATCGCACGCATGGAAACCCATTTCGAACGAAATCGCTACTACTTTACTAATGATACGACGAAAGTGGTGGAAGGTACGGCACATCTATGCGCAACATTTATCCGCCTATGGAGGCAACACGAGGAGGAAGTCGCCGATAAACCTACCTGGGAGGACTTTCGCAAATTTCTACTACGCCAATTAAACGACCCTGTTAACCTGCGAAGAGATGCGAGCCAACGCTACCATGACGCCAGACAACAGGATCACCAAAACGTGCGGGAATTCGCAGCTTACCTTAACCAATGGGAAGTTCAGCCCCAGAAGCATACACAGAAAATCAACGAAAGGATCACCTCCGGACAAGAGTCAAGCAAGACCTGCGACATGAAGCGCTTAAATACCCCAACGAACCAGAGACATATGAAGGCTATATCGCCCACCTCCAAACAATTGAAGATTCCATACCGGGTCGACGCAAGGAAATATCGCAAGCGAAGAATAGAGAAGCCAACACAGCTTAGCTATGCGACACCGGACGACGACCCCAGGCAACACGGAAAGACAACAACCTTCCAGTCAACGGGGCCCAGACAAGCCATGGAGAGGCAACAATCGCGCCTTTAGAGGAAACTCTAATAGGTCCCAAGGTCATAAGCGACAGCAGTCGCATAACCCTGATATTGAATGCTATGTCTGCGGAGAAAAGGGACATATTGCGCCTCAATGTCCCAAACGTGCGAGAAGGGACGACAACCAGGCAAAAACTAGGTGGCCCAGTGATGCGAGCAGCTGCGGCTCTGGGCCTAGAGGAAGAAAAAATCCAAAAGATAATGCCATTGAGACTATGGTTGAGCTGCAAGCACAAGAGCGCACTATTCCAACTTGTGCGTTAATCGACTCGGGGTGTCAAGCCCTTCTTATCAGCCGAAGGTTCGCAGATGCGCACCTCCCGGAGCCTGCAATAGGCCCGCGGAGGATAGTGGCCCTAGATGGTCACCGCATCCGTTGCTACGGACGCTACAGGCTGAGGGCAACCACCCAAGATTGCCACGGTGTTCGTAGAACGATTGAAAGAACATTCGATGTGGTTGATATGGACCATTATGATGCGATTCTAGGATACCCTTGGTTGAGAGAGGCGAACCCAAACGTCGACTGGGAACTAGGAACATGGGAATACCGGAAAATACCTCCGGAGAAAGAAGTGAGATAATCAACGAAGCAGAGGTAATCGCACTTTAAGAGAGGGAAAACAAGTCTACGCAGCGTACGTATCCACAACCGAAAATAACCAGGTCGAAATCCGTGTGGGTTCTGCGACAATCGGCGAAGGAGTGCGAATACCCGCAATCTACAAGGAGTTCGAAGATGTCTTTCGGAGGAAAATGCAGGGATTCTACCTGCGCATGCAGACCACGACCATGCAATTGATATACAACCGGGAAAGGAACCCCCATACCGACCAATTTACCCCTTGTCCGAAAGTGAGCTCGCAGTTCTGCGCAGATATATTGAAGCAGCGCTAGAAAAGGGATGGATTCGTCCCTCGAAAGCCCAGCTGGCGCACCTATTATCTTTGTACCGAAGTCCGACGGAACACTGCGACTCTGTGTGGATTACCGCGGTTTGAACGAGATTACTGTCAAAAATCGTTACCCCTACCACTTTGTTAGCGAGACTATGGATCGCTTGGCTGGCGCCAAGATATATACCAAACTTGACCTGAGAGACGCGTATCACCGCATCCGAATTAAAAAGGGGATGAATGGAAAACTGCATTTCGCACAAGATATGGTCACTTCGAATACACTGTCATGCCATTCGGGCTAGCCAACGCCCCAGCTACGTTCCAGTCCTATATTAATCGCGCATTAAGCAACCTACTAGACCATTGCTGTGTTGTTTATCTGGATGACATTCTTATATACTCGCAGAGTGAGGAGGAACATGTTGAGCATGTTACCGCAGTTTTGGAGAGACTGCGACAATTCGGGCTATACGCCAAGCTGAGCAAATGCTCATTTCATGTGAAAAGTGTGGAATACCTGGGATTTATCATCACGCCTTCGGGCATTCAGATGGAGGAAAGCCGTGTGGCTACCATCCAGGCTTGGCCGGAGCCAACAACCGTGCGAGAGATCATGATATTCCTGGGATTTGCAAATTTTACAGGCGTTTTATTGAGGGTTATTCCCGCATTGCATTGCCGCTGACCCAGCTCACCCGAGGGGAGCAAGGGGGAGGAGCAAAAGGCAATGGTTCTTGAACCAGCGCCTTGAGCTGCCTGAGGACGCAAGAGTTGCGTTTAATAAACTAAAAGTGCGTTTTCGAGCGCACCATTGCTATCTCATTATGACCCTAGGAATAGGACCAGGGTAGAGACAGATGCGTCTGGTTTCGCTATAAGTGCGATAATCTCCCAATTACAGGATGATAACGAGTGGCATCCTGTGGCATTTTTCTCACGAAAGATGACCGATTCTGAACGCAGGTATGATACGCATGACCAAGAGTTGTTAGCGATCATTGAAGCATTCAAAGTTTGGCGACATTACCTCGAAGGAGCGGGGAGCCAATAGTGGTGAAGTTCGACCATGCCAACCTAAGCGGTTTCATGCGGCCCACATTGAAGCGGCTTAATGGACGTCAGGCGAGATGGGTCGAGTTGCTGAGCGCGTTCGATTTTCATATTGAGCACCGACCTGGGGTAAAGAACCCCGCAGATGCGCCAAGTAGAAGGCCAGATTATCTGCCGAGCGCAGATGAAGTAAGTGATGCGTCACTGCTTCCCACATTGCGATCAAAGTTGAAATTGGCCATGGGCAAGAGTCATTGGGATGACGCACCCAATGAGTTAAAACCGCATGGGCGGGAATAATGGCGCTGGACACCGAAGGCGGGTCCAAACAATTAAATAAAATGAGCTCTGATGCGCATATCTCCATGGGGAGTATGCATGCCCACGTGGATAAGAACGCACCCGTGGATGAGGACTGTGCTGCCGGCGTTACCAGAATTCTAGACACCTGGGTGCCACGGATCTATGTCCGCAAGGTTATTGATCCGAATCAGCTTACTCCAGCATTGAGGAGTCCATGGTGGACTATTTGTGCAAATTGCACCAAGAGAATCGCGAGGTACGCGATATTAAGCGAAAAGTTGATCGCAAGCTGGGGACTATGGCAGTCCGGCCTGGGGAATTGGCGAAAATGGCCTACCAGGTACCAAGGTCGCGTTTATGTACCCAGAATTCCTGCGGTAACACATGAAATTATGAAAGCAAATCATGATGATCCTCAGGGAGGACATTTTAGAGGAAAACGCACCTTGGAAGCCGTCGAACGCAAATACTATTGGCATGGTATGCGTGGCGATGTGCTGGATTATGTGAAAACCCGCGATATTTGTCAAAGAATTCAAGTGCATAGACACGCACCTTATGGCAAGCTGGAGCCTTTGCCGGTGCCAGAGCAGCCTGGGGAAGTGCTGACTCTTGATTTTATTACTGGACTACCGCCCAGTTCACCGAGTATATCTGCCAGCCCAGGGGGCACAGAGAGTTATGATGCGATATTAGTGGTTGTGGATGCCCTAACAAAGTTCGCACTTTATATTCCTTGCAATAAGGATATCTCGGCGCCAGAACTCGCACATTTGGTTTATCAAAAGGTGGTACCCATGTTTGGTAATCCAAAGCGATGGGTGTCGGACAGGGGCTCGCTGTTTACCAGTAGCTACTGGTCGACACTGTGCTATTGCCTAGGATCGAAGCGGAAACTGTCTACTGCGTTTCATCCGCAGACAGATGGTCAGACAGAACGCCAAAACCAAACATTAGAGTATTACCTGCGAGCCTATGCGAGTTTCTTGCAAGATGATTGGGTTGACTGGCTGCCAATGGCACAAGTTACATATAATGCTGCGATTCATTATCCACAAAGACAAGCCCACATGAAGCATTGATGGGCTTCGTCCCTAGCCTGAGAATCAATGTCGATCCTGATCCCACTGGCCATGCGCCAGCAGCGTTGGAGCGCGCAACACAGCTCAAGGAAAAGCGATCCTTGGTCAAGGATGCGCTTGAAAAGGCGCAAAAGCCATGGCAAGGCAATATAATAAGCGTCGGATCGACAGACAATTCAAGATTGGTGATCAAGTCATGCTACGGGCGAAGAATGTCTCTACAGTGCGACCTAATGCGAAATTAGACCACCGCCAGCTAGGCCCATTTTCCATTATTGATGCATGGGGAAACCAATCGTACAAGCTTCACTACCACCAAAATATCGCCGTCTGCATCCCGTTTTCCACGTGTCTTTGTTGGAGCCATACCATGAACGACCGGGTCAATGGAGCCGACCCCGCCAATACCAATTAATGGCGAAGAGGAGGGGAAGTTGATCAAATTCTGGAGGAAAACGCGACAAGAGTGGTAACATAAGCTATTTGGTGCGATGGAAGGGCTATCCACCTGATGACGATACCTGGGAACCAAGATCGCACGTCGAAGACACTGAAGCCCTGGACATCTGGCTTACTAATACAGCACCTGTTACCCGACGACGTACGCGCTACATGGCTAAAGGAAAATAGCATTCTATTTAACTAAGACAAGATGGCGCAACGGCCCAATAACACCGACCTCCCACCCAAAGAGACAACTCAACCCTTGAAGGGGAAAGGACCGCATCAACAAAACGACCCAGGCGACTGGGAGTCGCAGGAACGGGAGCCATGGGCGAATGCGATGGAGTGCGTTCAGGGACAGGCACAGATGTACTGCTATCCACGCGTGGTATTCGAGGTTTTCGAACCGCACGTCTATACTCCCCTTACCAGCCCAGCCGCCCTCTCCTGCGCAGCAGGGCGACGAGACTGGGGAAGTCCAACAAACGTGCGATGTTCAGTAACCATAGAAACAGCCAAAGGACCAGCGGCAACCTCCGGAGCGACACAAGGGTGTCGCTGGCCAGTACAATAAACACAGTTTAAAACGACCTGGCAAGAAAACACACGCTGACGCAGCATCTCGCCCAAACGAACAAGGCAACGGTGGCACCAGGGACTACCCCCCTGGGCCAAAGGCAAACCATTCGTATCAACATGGACCGGCGCAGGGGTAGTCTGCACCTGGACGACCGAAGCCGCCGATGGAGACAAAGGGGGCGATGAAACTTTCGCACAAATTAGCAATATTACCTTACATAAACGCACCGGACTTACCAGACACGTCCGGAGAGGGCGATTCGACTCGTCCGGCTCCGCCGAAGCAGGAGAGGATGGAAATCCCTCCCATTCCGGCGAAACCGAGCGGGCGCAGGTGTGAAAACGACATCGTCTTCAGAGGATGAACGAGGACGAACTCCACGGAGAAGGCGACGGCGTCGTGGGGCGGATTCTCCCGATGGAGGCGACGAAGCTTTGCGGCGAGCCATCTGCGAAAACACCCATATTAGTAAGCTCAAACATGCGAGAAAGCGCTGGAGGAGCCGTTACCCTTATTAGCTGAGGCAGAAGAGTGCGCACGTACCGCAAGAAGTTTGGTGGTTTGAGAAGAGAAGAGGAGAAGAAAAAGAGAAGAAGAGAGAGAGGAAGCAAAAAAAGCTCAGCGTCAACAACAGAACTAAGCTCAAACGGGCGAAAAACTGCAGTGAATGAAGCAGAACTGTTGCCATGGAGCGACTACCTGCGAAAACACACCTACACTCACCCAAGCTCCAAGACATCGTACCAAACATCGATCAACCGCACAAACCATTATGGGAAGGACTCAAGGGATTGGAATCTATAACACATTACCCATCATAACGCATATATTCATACTACAGTCTTTAAGGCTTCGAGGGCGAAGCCTCTTGGAGGGGAAGATAGTGTTAGGAGCGCCGGAAGCGCGATAGCTAGATCCTTAGCTAAGATGCTTAGTCAGGTGCGAAGTGTTTATATTCGCACCCGCGGGCCTGAACTCTTGAAGGCCAGCGATTAGTTCTGCAATATACGTGGCTCTATCTTCTCTCCTATATAGACACTCCCTTTCGCACCGTAGCGCCCCATTCAGCTCGTTACCGACCCCCCACGCATAACATCCTCCAAGACTTCAATTCGATCCTCTATATCATGAGACTATGAATACCAATAGGTTCGCTTCATTATTTTATTACTACGTACTCCGCATGACTTATTTACATTCAATCCAACGCCTAAGCTGTTGCCAGTATCTGCTGTTTCCTGAGGCTGTGTACTTGCTGAACCCAGTAAATTGATAGCGATTGGTCCTTGGCATGACACATTGGCATTTACCTCCGTTCCTGGACTTGTGGGTCTAGAAAGATTTTTATTTTATTTTTTTTTTTTTACGTAACTACGTCCTTTTAACGTGACCAACCACCGAGCTGCGCAGACCACCGAGCTACACGCCTCTGTCTGCGTATAAATTAGCACTTTTTATGACCTTAATTGTCAGGGGCTGAACCCGTAGAACTCATAAGATAGGCTATGTACAAAAAGGAATCAAGGAAGAAAGTGGAAAATGAAAAGTCACGTGATATGGGTCCTCGAGGGCCATGGGGCCAAAAGGGCCAAAGGGCCCCCGTAGGGACGGGACAATAGGGGACAAAGGGGACAACGGGGTAATTAGCCCGAGAGGTCAAAAGGAGCTCCAGCCCTTTACATTAATATTTTAACAACATAGAGTATAATAAAAATAGAAATATTCCTTGATATATGAATATTTTAGAATGCTAATAAAATTTAATTAGAATTTTTGTGAAGGATAGGCCGAGAATCGGCCAGGCTCCAGTCCTGAATCCTTATCGATAAGCCGAGTGACGCAAAGCTATGGTAGTATCTTAATGACGCGTTGATGTATTGTCATGATCTCATGGACTGTATCGTTACCTTATCTGTGGGCGTTCTATATATTATCTTGATCTATTCGAAGAAGAGATCAAAGATTAGTTTTTAATATATCTTGGCATAAGATATAGTGATATTTCCTTCTACTATCTTACCTAGCTGACCTGTTGGTTGATCTACCCGGCCAAGTAGATTTATCACAATTTTAAGATTTTTATAGACATATAATACAAGATTATTTTAAATGCCACTGTATTTAAATGTATTTTTTGACATTGTAACGGGCTGGAGCCCATTTGACCTCTCGGGCCAATATCCCTATTATCCTTATTGTCCCTGCTGTCCCTACTGTCCGCTTTTAGGACCTTTTGGGCCATCGGCCCTGATCCATATCACGTGATTTTCAACGTTGTTTGTTTACCGCTCATCTTCCTCTTCCTTTTTTTCCCTTCTTCAACGATTCCTTTTTGTACATAACCTATCCCATAGGTTCTACGGGTTCAGCCCCTGACAGAAATATAATGAACTGGAAATCCTACAAGGATCCAGGCTTAGTATATATATATATGCCATTGTATTATTATATATGATAGATTTAGGCCCTATTGACATGTTAAGATATTAGGCTTATAAAAAGTGCTATTATATATGTAATTCCTTGATGATATGAAGGTAATCTTAGGCATAGCCTTTAATGGATGACGCGTAATAATACCTGCCTATGGTCTAAAAATGCCTCATATACAAGAAAAAAAGTACCACGAAACCTGAGTTATAAAGACCCTGAATCGCGTGCTCTCCACTGTAGAAGCCCACCAGATCTTGCATAATAATTAATCTGAAGTGTTTAGAGGTAAAATTCTTAACGCAGGTAAGAAAAGTGCCCATGTTATTTCGGCGAATATTAAGTGACACTTTGGAGAGAGACAGGACCTAGGACGTCGACTTGGTTCGAGTTCGAAAATTACAGCAACTTAATGCCACCCCAACAGGGTCAACCAGTTGTGAAACTATTAGTTAAGGGGTTTGGGTCTGTGATTATCACAATCAGACTTTTGGCTGAGATTTTGAACAATACGCCCGAGGAGGTTGAAGATCGACTACGCTTAGAAGATAGCGGCATCGAAACGGCCCTTCAGGCTTCAGAGCAGTTCCGCCAACTCGTGGAAAATGGAACTATACCAACTTATTAAACTCCTGCTGTTTTCTGTCTTGGCGGTTGGGGTGTGCAGCACCAGCGAAGCCCTATATTGCGACAAGGTAGTGGCCAACGTTTAGGATAGTGGAGAGAGTGGCATAGAGTGTTTTCTAGAAATGATCGACTCTGGAAATGCCACTGTGCCTGTTGCCGTAGGCCAGAGTGAGGAGCCAGTTGAGGACTTGACTGACCGATCTGACGAAGAGATTGACTCCCCAGCTGGGCCATAACTTGTGCGAATCAGGTTCCCAATTATGCCAGTGTTAGTGGGCTCTGTTCCCGCACCGTTTTAAGAACGATAACATTGTCACCGGCCAGCGCAGTCAATGTCAGATGTTATGTGTACAACTCGCCCGATACCAGCGGTGATAATACAAATGTCGGCTGTTCCTAACCAGTCATTGACTGTAACCCCACTGGTAATGCATCAAATGAAAGGGTTTCTTTTAGCCTGCAGAGACATCACTCCCGACGTATATATTATGCTAGGCGGCAATACCCACAGCTAACTGCATAACTGTTTAGTCCAAGCAGGCTCGATGAGGATGACGCGACTGGTGCGGCCGGACTGATCGATATCCGTTTTAACATAGCCAAGACATGATCACGATTATTGGGGCACTACCCAAGTCCCAAAATGATCGGTAAACCATGCTTGTAGACCCTTGCTTTCTCCCTCCTTTTTCTTCTGAAAAGGAAATGTAAGAGAAAGGAGTAATAACATCTCCCATACGGAATCAGTCAACAAACGCCGATTATCCCTGACGTCCAGGAACGCGCGTGATGGGCTGTGTCGGGCGATTACCCATCGAGCACAGCAATGCCGAGGTTAGCCTGAGGGTCGATCACGAGGGGAGGCGGGGAATTCGACAAAATCAACTTCGTTCGTGTATCCAGGTCTGGACCTTTGTGGAAGCGGCAGGAATGGGACAAAATGTGAAGGAAACCGTGCAAAGTGCGTGGTAGATGGGGCTAGTACGTGTACGGACAAATAGTGACTCGTACAGACAGCCATGGTGACATCGCCTCTCAAGGCCACGTCATTTCTGGGGTCATCGGTCTGCCTGAAGGGTGCAGTGTTAGGCAGCAGCGCGGTTAGCTGCGGCGTGAGTGAGCTCGCAGGAGTGGAAAGGGGACGTTTGGGAAGGAGAAGTGTGTTGAACTGGTCGGGAGAGGGAGCGAGATTCTTATAGAAATCTCAAAAGCGGCGAGTGGGACTGAGAGGTGGCGCTGGGTGGGGTGATTGGCTCAGGCTGCTCCGTGAACGCTCACTGCCCACTCAGTGAGCAGACTGCGGCGCTCAAGGCCTGCTCCAGGCTCACTCAGTGATGCGCCTGACCTGATCGGGCAGTGTTACCACCAACGAGATTACACTAATAGTCTCTAAAGTATTATGTGTTATATTGGGCTTAGTTTTATGGCCGAGTGTAAAGTTGTAAGCCGCTAAATCAGGATAGAGATGAGACATAAAATGTCAAAGACGCTCAGAGAGGCCTAGGTAAAATTAAGTCAAGCTTCTGACTATTTCCCGCCATTCATGTGTCACTTAAGCTTCATTTCGTTTCCAAAAACTAGATAGTAATTATAAGGAGTGCTTAGGGCAGTGCATCATCCCTGTAATGCACTAGCTGTGGGTTACAACGCAACAATGTTACGCAAGACCTATAAAAGACAGATTAAAAGCAGACCCTGACTAAACTATGCAGCCCATAGTTAATGGATCTAAAAAAAAAAAAAAAAAAATGTATTGAGACTGCACTGCGCACAAGACACGCGTTCTGCAGATCATCCAGCCAGTGGGTCTAGACTCCATATGGTAGCAGACGCTTTCCAGGCACAAAGTACAGAGTATAATTCCGTATTCTTATAGTCAACGATTATTCCCAATCTTCCAGTCTCACATTGTAGTCTCCTACTTCGTCAACTGCTGGGCTCCCGTTTTCGTCTCTGTGTATTCGGTCCTCAGCTTCAGTTGCTTCATAAAAGCGCTCGCTATCATCGCAATCCCCGCGATGCAGGTATACATAATAAGCATATTCCTGATACTCCATACAAAAGCGTCCTGCACTGCATGACGCTGCACTGGGTCCTGTATGGTCTTGCCGATGTCCACACGTGCCGCTGCTTGCCTACCGGATAAGGCCTGGCGGACAGGTTCGCTGACACCTGCGTCAATCAGGAAGGACTGTCGTGTTGTCATGCTTTTCTGGAATACTTCACCACCCAGTACAATGGACAATGATGTGGCTAGGTTCCGAAGAAACCCAATGTCGCCGTTGCTGTTGCCGTGTCGGCCTGGCTGACGGTGTTTTGAACCGCGATCATGGGTAACTGGAATAAAAATGCAATGCCGATGCCGCTGGCGATTTGGAACCCGATAATACTGGCTATGGGTGTGTCAGTTTGGAGGCTGATGAATAGTCCTGTTCCCATCGTCATGATTATAACTCCAGCCCAGATGATCTCCCTTGTATCGACCTGTCTGCCGGATCAGAATACCAACTATGATATCCATGGTCGCTTCTATGACCATAGTTAGTAGGATTAGAATACCACTTCGCAGAGGCGAGGCTTGCTTCACACTTTGGAAGTACAGCGGGAGGTAATACTTCACGCCCATGGAGACCATGCTGTGCGCCGATGCAGCCAAAAAGGCCGCGTTATTGGACCAGTTCTTGAACAAGCCGAGTAGCATCAGGGGATACTTGGCTAGACGTTTTTCACTGAAGAGGAAGAACGCGATCATGAGTGTTCCAACCACAATCAAGCAGATAACCTTCGGACTGTTCCAGGGGAATATTGCGCCGCCGAAGTCTAATCCGAGAAGGAGAAGGGTAACACCGAAAATGGAGAACGTGCCAAACCAGTCCACAGCTTTAACTCCATCGCTTAGCTTCGTGCGAGGGTTATGCACGTCCAAGAAAAAAATTAAAAGAGCAAACGCAAATCCACAGACTGGCAGATTAATCCAGAAACACCACCGCCAACTGACATACTGTGTGAATGCACCCCCAATTAGTGGTCCAGTCGACCCTGCGACTGCCCACATCACGCCGAGTAAGCCGAGAAACAATGCTCGGTTGCGCATACTGAAGACGTCCGAGATTGTAATCGTCACCATCTGGCCTAGGGCCACCGGCTGCCGTGCCCTGTAGCGCTCGCGCAGTGATGAGCATCGCCATGCTTGTACTCATCGCTGCGATTATACTAGCTGCGGCGAAGATGGCAACTCCTGATAGGAGGGCAAGCTTGCGACCCCAAATATCGCTGCATTTCGCCCAGAGTGGACCGGCCGCGGTGTTGGCCAGCAAGTACGCACCACCGATCCATGTGTAGCCCGAGGCGGAGTGCAGAGAGGCGGATATCGTTGGGATGGATGTTGCAATGATAGTTTGATCGAATGCTGCGACGAAGAGAACGAGCTAGAGGGTTTAGTCACTTGGGCCATTGTGGCTCGGACTGGGGTGCTGTACATAGATTGCGACTAGGATAGCGGCGAGACGGAGCTTTGTGCGGAATTTTAGGTGTTCTGGGAGATCATGAGCCCTCGACGGGGCTCTCATTAGGGGAGATCTCTTGGGATGGTCCAGCATCTACCCCAATAGCGTGGATGACTGTGATACTGTCCGCTGGCGCTCGATTTTGCTCCGCCATTTCTAGTAGAAGTTGCTTTCTTCAAGATGGAAAAGAAAAGAGATACAACTACATAGATAAGGAATTTAAGTATCTCATCATAACGCTGTTAGCCGTCATGCTGCGCGCCCTTCCAACGACATCACGCCATAAAACTACAGAGGGTTCGGGGCTACATCGGGCCGCAGTTAAATAACGCATATAGGAGACGCAGGAGAGACTGTTTAAAAGATCTGTCTGGAAAAAGATGCCCAACGGAATAACAGCCAATTGATATGGCCTAATAAGCGCTATTGTTTGCTATGCAATCAATCAGGTATTTGAAAGTTCAGTATCCGGAGTACGCCGAGATGATCGCCAGTCCCTACCACATAACTAGAAACCAATTGTCCATCTTTTGTTTTCATTTCATTTTATTTTAATTTTTTAATTTTTTTTTTGAGAGCGTCTTACTTTATTTTTACCTTATTTTGACCGAGATAACCACGAGTATATTCCATAGTCATAAAGATACATAAGAAAAAATATTTGCAACTCTAAAACAATATATCCAGGTCTATTCCATATCACAAATACCGCACCCAATGCCAAATATGTGGCAGCTAATGCGAGATGTAAAAAAAAAAAAAAAATTATTCACACCACAAGCAGACATCATCTATTCATTCTCGACCCATCCAACCGAGTCAGAAGCTCACTATTCGCTTGTTCATCTGCCATTGTTTCCGGGTAACTCAAATGTCGACGTGATGCGACCGTATGACATCCCTCCAAGCTGACCCCCAAGGGACGCAGCTTGTCAAGATCAATGTGGCTACCCTCCTTGTTGATCGCGTCCTCCTGAACCCAAAACCGAGTTCCCTTTGATAAGCACCAACGAAGCAATACTCATGCCGGGTTGTACATGATCGGTGAATTCCTTGATGTCGACCACTTTGCCCTCGATCGAGAACACAGATCCTGGACCCTGGCTGGTTTGACGGTCGTGGTGGGCGCCTTATAAAGGCCTAATATGTCCCATTCCGACACCCCATACGGCGCATCGATCGACGCCACATTCACGGCCACGATCATGTTCTCCGAAACCGTGTTGAGGACACATTCTCCCGTTTCTTTCAGATTCCGATACGTATCCTTGCCTCTGCCCAGTCAGGACGAAAACCCAACAATAAACATTGGCGGATCGTGATTACGGATTTAATTCTGTTCCGGCAGCGCATTTATAGGACTTTTGTCGGTTCCGCGACCCGAGGCTCGGGTCCACCACCTGATGGTGAGTTAATAGCCATCGATTTATACGTGCTATGCCAATGCGATCTCAAGATGATTCCCTGAGGTATTTAATTATATTCTTCCAGTTCATGGACTGTAGGATAAGGTTCATTGCATGGGCTGCTTCTCCACCGTTTATTTACTTGATTCAGGAAACAGCAAAGCTGGACAAATATATGCACAGTAGGGATCCACAGCACAAGCACTAATACTATCAAATGCTTAGAGAAACTCAGAGCCATCAGAAGAATCACGAAAGTGCTTCGCGAATAGCAGAAGCAAACTAATTACCGTTAGCATATTAAACGACAATCAGACTTGTAAATTCTCGAGAACACACCGGAATAATCTGGGCTTTCAACATCCCAAACACCACTTGTTGTATATACATCACTCATCATCATCTCCTGGACATCTTCCAAGCTGCGTCCGGTATAAATGAGCATACTACCCTTGAACGACATCGACTGTCCCTCCATGGGATGAGACTCAAGCATAGCCCCTATCTAGTGTTAGCTACTGGTAATATTAATCTTCACCGAAGAAGAAAAGAGGGGGAATTCACCGCCTACGACAAGTTTTCCAGATGCTACAAGTCCTTTCGCTGCTTCGAGGTGTTTCCTGTGCATTATTATTCAAAGCTGGCAGTAGACGATAGACAGGGCACTCACGGTCGAACCTGTTTCCGTATCTCAATAGAATTGGGCTTGTCGGGAACAATACAAAGAAACTCCTTTCGTGCTTCTGATGCTATACTGCGATGACCAGCCCGACTCCAGGGCACTGGCTGGAACGCGTTTCGGAGAGAGGTGAGGCGGAAGATAGAGCGAGAAGCCATTTGAATAGACATAGTGTGCTGTTGAGGACTAGAATGGAGATACACTACTCCAGGTTTTAATTCTGAACAGGCTGCGTGGTCATGTGTCCAGATACGATGTGGGAATGCAAGTAGACCTGTCAGAATTAGAGTTGCAGTGGGGAACCAGAGCCGAATAAAATGATTGGCTATGAGGGGAATTGACCAATCAATTAATCTGTGTTGTGCCTTATCTCCACAATCCAGCTCTTTGTTATTTAAGATATCTATCTTTCATTGCTAATTTGTAGAGAGCGACTGAGCATGTTGATATTGTTGAAAGCGTCCCATAGCCGAATCCACCTGAAAGAGAAAAGAAGGGTTAATATTCAAATGTAGTGATTCGCTGCCGTGCATACAGAGTCTTGTCAGAATAGTCCAGATCGGGACATTATGTGAAATATATATACTCAATATCTCTCAGAGGGGTTGGGCAGAACAATTTCCTGCACACAGTCAATCCAGACCTCCCACTATGTAGAACAAGTCATTGCTTCCTGAGCTTGAAGTCGCGCTGTCAAATCACCCATTAATCTACCAAGCAATGGATGATTATTACTGACTTCCTTTGACTTGACTAGTTCCGCTGATACATAACTAGGAGATGTGAACAAAAATGGGGTAATACTTCTGCTATTTGGCTACTGGATATTAAGGAGCAGCATTCACAGCCTAGTTAGGACATCATTGCTCTAAGAAATTCAATTTATTGATTATGCATGACACCACCTGGCCGTTATTCCGTTCATTTATTCTCTATTATTTACATTCAACTTCCTTTCCCTTATAAATTGCTCCTACCTGCTCCTAACTCTAACCGTCCTTCCTGCCCGCATATAACCTCTTGCTTACCTCTACACCATTTATTATCTTATTTATATGATATTCAATCCGGAATACACCTCCGCATTAAGCAATACATCTTTTCAATAATTCAGAGATTTACCTGGCTAATTAGTAGCCTTGATCACTTTTTGAATTTATTTGGTATGCCTTTCTATTCTGCGGGTTCCCTCCATAACAATTACATGACTAGGTTGCTAAATATCAAATTGTCCTGGCACCAGAATCTATGATGTTGCCTGCAGCATCTCATCTGAAAATTGTCGTGCAATACAGTATCCTTCCGCGAAATGGTGACTTTTTGGCATATTCTCTTTCAGGATGCAGCCTATTCAATCACCCCATGCTTTATCGAATGGGTTTATCGGAACTAGAGAATATATCTCATATTATGAGAGAGCTGAGACCGTTCTAATTATCAAATTCGCCTGCCCAGCTCAGAGTGCAGTATCCACACTGTTCTGTACAACTTTTCTCATGCACTGTGTGAGTGTTGGCCTCCGTATGGGCGGTTTTGGTCTATCAGCTCCGGACTCTTTTAGAATATAGGTCACACAAGGTGCCTGATGAATTTTCCATTCCTCGAATACCAAGCAAGGAATTGGACGGCCGACTATATTTGTCGAAGATTCGTTCCGTCATATAAATGGAACCGGCGTGATCCTCGACGAAATTAAACACAAACGAACCAAGAATACTTTGACCTGCTTTGGAGGAACAATAGCATTCTTGAGTGCCAAACTCACACAAGTTGTCGACAGCCAAAAGTCAAACACATCTCGATTAAGTATCTTGACACAATCCACACCTCAGTGATTCCAAAATAAATCGGTGTGCCTGAGTCACTCAGTCAACTCAGAGAAGATGCTCAACATTGATATGGACTAGCAATCAACAGACGAGGATTGTTCTCATTATTCACGTCAGCATGGCAGGGATGGTCGGGTAAAGAAACTTTGGGAGTTACAGCATAACAACATTTGTCTACAAAAAGCACCAACAGATCTGTATTAACACTAATTTTGTATTTGGTCTAATTATATTGTCTAAGTATTCAGATACACTGAAAGGCATTATACACGACCAGCTCCTACCAATGCTTCAAGAGATAACTTAGACAAGCTTGTCTTTTAAAGACTATGTACATTTATTGTTGAAGCTTCCTATATGACTATCTATTATGGCTTCACTAGGAGCCTGGTTTTCGGTTGGTTGAATGGTCTTGTCTTGACATCTACTATTATAAACTTTCCATATATATAGTCTAGTTGCTCTTTTAGGCAATTTTTCTGGGTTTTCTGTAGACACTTACTATAACTATAGAATGAAATGAATCCGGGGCATCCCAGTCCGGACAGTTGACCGACCATCGGCGAGAGGATATGCGGGATTGGTGATGTTCCACATGGACATGCCATGCACGGTGTAGATTCAGATGGATACTAATTTATCATGGATCTTTGTCTTATAATAATATACGGTGTGGATGAACTCAGCGCCTCGCTTCCAGATATCGCGTCTGTTTGGCAACCCACGTGGGACGGCTTGTCGCGTCGAGTGGTGAAAGTCCCGACTAGTGTCCCCAGTCACATCGCCTCCTTTACCGTCGACAAACTCCGAAGTAGGCAGTCTAGAGGATGATATCCAGATAAAACGGGGACATCTGCCATGTCTTCCATCTATCAGGGCTTGGTGGACATGTTTTCTCTTTTCTTGCCTTTTTGGCCTCGAGGCCAGCTCTAGCTTCCAGGGATACCTTTTATCCCCCTGAACCACACCACCTACATCACCGACACCTCGCTAGGGACCGTATGGTGGCATCTACACCGCGCCTGAGGATCATGCCAGCCCACACTCGCATGACGATGTCTACAATTACTGCTCCATGCCCCATCCACGCGCAGAAACCTACTTCTCTGCCAAGTCCGGTCGCGAACAACTCCGTCTCGGCGCGTCTGGTCTATCTGGAGTATCTGCAACGTCACCAACGTCGCACACCGTACAATATCCTGCCTGGCGGCGAGGTATTTTCTCCATATCTTAGACAAAACATTCACTAATTACCACAGAACCAGCCTTACAACTGCGACAAAGTCCACGCTCATCTGTACGCCGCTCCAGCTCATGGTGTTTCCCCTGCGCAGGTCTACGGGCAGGCCTACTCAGACCCTACCAATCCATTCTTAGACTCGTACGTTAACGGGTCATGCCAATACCCCCAACTCACCATCGGGGGCCTACTTGATGGCTATCAACACGGTCGGGATCTTCGCGCCGTCTACGGCGACAAGCTAGGCTTGATCCCATCGTCGCTGAACCATCACACGGACAAAAAAATCTGGCTACGCACCAGTTCCTCACCATTAACGCAGAGCTCCGCGGGTGGAGTCCTTCGTGGGATCTGGCCACACCATAAAGGTTCTATCTCGCTACATCAGCAGGCCTCTGGTATCGACACGGTCGATCGTGGGTTTCCCTGTGCTGCGCAGAGTTCACTGCTGTCAACGATCCAATCGTCCCCGGAATGGAAGGAGCATCTGTCTGTGACGCAGTCGCTGCGGAATCGTCTCGCTGTGCTCTTTGATGCCAATACATCAAGCTGGATGTCTACCTTCGATCACTTCGCCGATAACTTTCAGGCACGTCTTTGTAATGGATACGAGCTGCCCTGTCAGTTGGACGGCTCTGGATGCGCAACAATGGACGATGCGTACACGGTCTTCCGTGCCGGTGACTGGGAATGGAATTACTGGTGGCGATATAATGCCAACGCGACGAGATATATCCAGCTTGTAGAGGGGCTGTTCATCGGTGAGATAGTGCGGAAGCTGGAGGTGGTGCAGCGGCGGAATTCCGAACTGGTGTATAGCCATACTTTTGTTCATGATGGGGATGTGGGTCCTATTTTGGGTGCGTTGGGAGTAAACGCACTTAGGTGGCCTGGTATGGCGTCAAATATCGCTATAGAAGTTTGGTATGTTTCGATTATACCTCTTTTTTCTTCCAGGTACTGACTTTCCACAGGGAGACATCGACGTCGGAACTGTACGTTCGAGTCTTATATAGCGGACGTGCGGTGCAAACTATACATGGAACAATGGACTGGATTCCTTTATCTAGACTGCTTGATATCCTGAGGGTGTTCATACCGGAGGATATTATCTCCATGTGTAAAGCATGAACAGCCCGCTATATAATGCTACTTATTTGAAGAAATAAAATCAATCCACGCAGCAATAACAGTAAACCCCATCTGAACAGCACTGTGGGTAATTCCCATGACAGCAGACAGCATGAGAGCAAGGCGGTGAGCATGTATAACAGCCTTATTAGAGTCAGCAGCTCAGATCCTCTCCAGCAACAGTTGAGTATATTCAACACACGGGTATTATCTGCCTCGAGAGCCGTCTGGCCCATATCCAGAGCGTGAACCACGGGGTCTTTTTTCGACATCCCTGCTGCGGCTGCGCTGGTCAGATCCATGATTCAGGTAGGGACGGGGTTTATACATCTTGTTTGGCGGTGATCGAGCACCCAGGTCGATACAAGGGGAAGGCAAAGTGTTACGATATAGACTGGCTTCATGATGGGTATGGTGGTTATGAGTGGGGGCGTATTGTCGAGTCATCTCGCCTTGTTTATATATTAGATGGGTTCTAGAAGTCATCTGCGGGTGTCATCTGAGTTGGTTGGTCAGGTGGTAGTTTCGTTCATCTGATCATGCATCATTCCAATCAGTTGTCAGTTTGGTATGGATTGTCAATGGTTAGTTATAGAAGACTAAGCTTATTTATTTTTATTTTATTGGACTTAGCTAGTCTGATAAAGCTAAGAGCATTAGTTCCACGGCTATTATCATTTTAATCTAATTAAACCTACAAAATTCTAAGACCAAGCCACTGACTAATTATGCAGGTCAGTATACGGGCTATATATTTACGGTCTTCAGCATTTGAACTGCATAACCCAATCTACTACAACATAGCTCCGTACTCTAGCCAACCCTACTGAGCCTTCTGTGAGTTTTTTTATTCTTATTTTTTTGTTATTATTATTTTCACCCGTGAACCAGAATTTCACATGATTTGCCTTACGGTTCTCGTAACTCCGCGGGGTCCCGAACGGGTTTAGTATCATGAATAATGAAAGAATATATCGGTTGAGCATCCATCCCTTGCAGACAGAATGGGCAAAATTAAAAATTCCTATGACTTGTAATGTTGAATACATACCTTAATGGATTCCAAATGATTTGGATCTAATCGTGGCTTTGACTATTTTAATATTTTAAATAAATACCGGTCGTCATATCCTAGTTCCTTAGACTATGCAATACAATATGGACCCCGAACTCCCAGAGGATCTGTTCTTTGACACACCCCCGAACACACCGACTACCCACAAGACCACATCTTTGGGATTCCCCAGGAGTAATAAAAGGTTACGGAGCGATCACAGTTCTACTAGGACTAGTCCTATTCCTCTCACTGCAGTGGTTACAAACGTCCAACCTTCCAACCATCAATGCCTACCCCGGGGACTTCAGGAAGAAAAAAGCGCGAGCAGTATTTCTTTCAGACGCGAAAACCTCCTTCAGGAGGGAGCAAAAAAGGTATGGTACATGCTAGTTATTGCTATTACTACGGAACTAATGATATGCAGTTCAACGGCCCGTTCCGTATCATCACCACTCTTGGATCTCGAGTTATACTTCCCGAGTCTTGGACTTTATGGGTGAAGAATTGTCCGGATCTTGACCATCCTCAGCTTGTTCGCGATGTGAGTGAGATGAATATAGGCGCGTTGTCCATGCTCATTATGATAGGAGTATTTTGTTAATATTCCCGGGATGGATGGGAATAGGGCCATCCATGGTCCAAGTCATATACTCATTGACGTGGTTAAGACGAAGTTGAATCAGAGTAGTCGTATGTTCAACATTCACACCTACCTGGGTTTTCACTTAAAGTGTACAGATTGCCGGATTATGCACGACAATATATCCGAAATTTTGAAAAGACGTGGACGAAGGGCACTAGTATGCCTCCTAACCATATACCTCGATTTTATTCCTATTAATATTGTCCAGACTGGCACCCCATAGACTTCCCCAGGACATGATCCATTTCATCGCCCGCATATCATCATGTATCTTCGTCGGACCTGAGCTATCTCGCAACCCAGAATGGCAAGACATTATCGTCAACTACACCCTCACATTCTTCTACAGCGTGCGCGCTCTGCGCCACTGGCCCGGCTTCCTTCGTCCTGTCATCCACTGGGTAGTACCCGAATGCCGCAGAGCACGGTACCAAGTCCGTCGAGCCCATGACATCCTCACCCCTGTCTTGGAGAGCCGAGCAGCGATGAAACAAGCCGCAAATGCCGAAAATTGCAGTTTGAAATTCGACGATAGTATCGAATGGATGGAGGAGGTAGCCAGAGGTCGGTCTTTCGACCCCGTAGCTGCGCAGTTGGGTATGGCAATGGGTGCATTGCATACTACGACGGAGCTTATTAAACAGACTATCTTGGATATATGTATGCATTCGGAGCTGATCCAGACCCTACGAGAGGAAATTATGAATGCGGTCGGGGAAAGTGGATGGACGACAGCGGGATTGTTCAAGATGAAGCTACTTGATAGTGTCATCAAGGAGACTCAACGGCTGAAACCTGGTGCTCTAGGTGATTCTTTCCCTCTTTCCCTATGTCTATTGAAATGTGACGGCTAATTATCTAGTGAACCTTGAGCGCAAAACTATTAATAAGGTCACTCTCCCGAACGGTATGGTTCTTCCCTGCGGCACCAGCGTCGCAGTGGAATGTACCACCTGGTCAGACGCAGAGACGTATCCCTCTCCTGAGAGGTACGATGGATATAGATTTTTGAAAATGCGAGAGCAGGGCGATACCACGGCGGTTCTATCGTCAACTAGTCCCAAACATGTCGCGTTTGGGATCGGACGGTCGATTTGTCCTGGGAGATTCCTCGCAGCCAACGAGGCTAAGATTGTGGTGGCTAAGATCTTACTTGATTATGATATTCGACTGGAGGAGGGGTATCAGCCTTACGTGGTTCATTATGGTTTTGAGATGTTGAGCGATCCATCGGCGAGGGTGGAGGTTAGGAGGCGTTGAATGATGAAGTACGATCTGGAAGGATGAAAAAAATAATAATAAACCAAAAAAAAATTCTATTCTAGTACAACTCTCCTAGCTCATCCTAAAGTAGCACATAGAATGCGACAGAATCACTATTATAAGGCCCTGATGGCGAATGCCTACATCTAGTCCATTGTCGGTAACACTACCTATGCAGTAGTACTGATAGCACCAAACCCAGAAATACCCCCAGGGCTCGCAGCACACAAAACCAAGAGACCAGCACACGCAACAGCGGCCAAAACAACCAACTTGCTCTTTGACCGGGTTATTCCGTTGATAATCAACCATCTGCAACCGCACATCCGTCGTCAGCGACTTTATTTTCTCCGCACCCCAGCTTGTAGTACACCAATCCAGCCAGAGCAATCGAGTACCCGAAGAATTGTTGCATAGTGACGGGGTCCAGGAATATGACCATGGATGCTACTACGAGAAGGATATCCTTGAGGATACCTGCCATTGTAAGGACGACGGCGGAGGTTTTGCCGATCTAACGGATGAGTTAGTGGTGGGTTCCTGTGTCTATAAAAAAAAAGAGTTAGGTGATTCTTACCAAGAGTACAACGGCTACGTTGAGAAGGAAAGCTACCAGGGCGTTTGCGATGAGAGTGACAACGCCGAGGGAATTTATATCACCCATGGTTAGTCGAGGGAGCTCCATGAAGTACATGACTAGACCATTGGCTACGGCGCATGCAGGCGCGAAGTAGTACACTGATACCAATGGGTCCATTTTAAATTCGGCAGAGCTGAGAAGACGCTGGACCATGACTAGACGTAGGGCCTCGAAGATGATTCCACCGATTTGGACTGCAGTGTGTTAGATGTGAACATGCGTCTGATCTCCATAGAAGGGGAGGGGTCGTACTGAGAAACCCGAAAACATCGAACTTGATCTCACCAAAGGAAGCGATCACAACACCCACAACAATTAAGAAGACGTTGCCGAGGGTGCGCAGATTGGGCGGTGCAATGCCGAATGCCCATGTTGCTAGAAGAGTGGCGACAGCATTGGTAGCCTGAGGGACTTAGCTTCTGTTTTGTTACTTTATTTACTTCGTGGCTGACCTTGAGCATCTGAATGAATGATACACTCAGATAGAGGTAGGCAAGGTTGCCACAAATCAGACTCAAACTGAACATGAGACCAATTGGTACAATTGCTTTCCTACTCGGTATACACACATCAGCAATGGATGTGACCTGCCAACATACTACCTACATGTACTTAATTGGTGTCATAGGGATCTTGTGTCGCGAGTCCAGCGTGGAAGTGAAATGGGCAAGAACCTGGGTCATTCCCGTTGCGAAAGCCATGTGCCATGTTGTCAAGAACAGCGCTGGACGGTCAGTTGCTTAATCAAGTAGCAGCAGAGCGGACTCACGGAAATCTACAAACGTAGAGTTAGTTCTTGGTTCAATACATGGGATTAAGTATGTAGACCGTTCTCACCGAATTTGGCACTCGCAAGAACCCATTTATTAAACAGGATGACGCTCGAACTCAGCCCAATCCACAATCTAGTGACCTTAGTTCAGTATACCGATTCCTAGCTTCGCTGATCGGGCGAGGGTGCCAGAGCACGCACATGATGTAGAACGCGGGATGAAGCACATTGCTTTGAGGAGCATTGGCAGCGGTTCCGCTCTCGAGCTTCCGATCATCCTGCGACGAACCCATGGTGGTCGGATCTGACGATTGTCGATAAGGAGGGGCAGAATAGATGGCGAGATGCAAGGCAGCTCATCGCAGGTAAAGATGACACGAGCATTTTATACCCAGCAGGCTGATCGGCAAGGTACACGTCAACCCGGGATCGGTGGTGCCGCTAAGGCTTGTTTGATCTTCAAAATGGCCGGGATTGGAGTACGTCACCACGTCTTAACTCGTGCAGTTTAGCGCCCAGTCCCTGAATTCATTCCAGGGTCGAAAGCCCCATCTCCCTTTTCATCATCCTGCGACATCCTCTTTAAAGTTGATATAGACCCACGAAACGCAGTGGTTGGTCTGGCTTACTCGATGTGTTTGCAGATAGCAGTGCACAGCGAAGTGAGTAGAATAGAAACAGGTGGCTATGCTTAGGGCATTTGTGACCAGTGGTCTTCACCCTGGATTCATCCAAAGAAGCCACGAAATTTCCACTGAGACATCCTAAATAATTCCCAACATCATAGATCTTACCCAGTGCTCTATCCCGTGTAGATTAAAATAGGCATAGACTTCATTAGCCTCAATGTTAATGCCAGGAATAGCTCGACTTGTTTTGTCTCCAATGCCTTATCACACCACAAGCCGTTTGTTGGCTTTCCGTCCCATTCTTAGTGCAAAAAAACTCTCGAGCGAGCATCTCTCCGTGGTCATGGGTAGTTATATGCTTTGGTGCGCAATACACTGTGTTTGTTAATAAACTGCAATTTATTTAAATTGCTGGACCATTAAGTTGTACGCCGGCGGCGATCTAATCCTTCCCTACTTTAAGTAAAAACATCACTGATATATATATATACAGAACACATGTCGGCTAACATAGAAGAATAGTTATAACTATAATAGAAATATGCAAGAAAGACGCCTATTACAGTTAATTAATTATCTTTAGTCTGGGAATGGGCCTTATCCCCACGTCTAGTAACTAATGGAAATAAGTCTGGTAATAGAGATAGACAGACTCTGTGATTGTGCATGGGATATTGCTGCAGTAAATAGTTAATATTAATCGGGTGATGTTTATATAATTACTGTACTATATTAATAGGATATGCTTTTAACCTAGTAAGATAGTTAGCCTTATAGGGATATATACTAAAATTATTTACTTAAGTTATATAAAAGCCTTGTAAAATATACAGTTTGGGAGTAACTAAGTGTGCAGCGTGAGCTAGAGCAACCAAAAAACAGGCTTGCTTAAGAAAAATAAAGATATGCCTTATACTATACTGTATGTATATTAATATGTTATAGTAAATATATCTACTAATATGCTGATTATTGTGCCGTAGCAGCATTTGCAGTCAGGTGCTGATAATAATATAAACGTATCAGTGACTTTCGCCCTCTTTTCCAGGCTGGCGGCTGCCCTTAAATCTCGTTTAATCTTGTAAGCTTATTTTTTAAGCTACTAAGTTTACAGTACATGTTTACTTACATACAATTATATACATTTATAAACAGGTATAGTAGTATTAATACCCAGCTAATATAAACATGCACAATAGCGGCATTGATGGGGATATTTACTAAGTCCGAACCCTTGACAATCCCGGCCGTGCAAAGCCGGTATGTAGAAATGGTGCTCAAAGTAAAAAATACCTTTTTTATAACATAGTTACGTCGGCCGGCACATGGCTCCTGCTAGCCGGATATCTGGTCTTTCCAGGGACCTTTACCTCTTTGCACGATTCTGCTGTGGTTGGGGAAATAGCGACCCATAGCCACACCGGCTCCTGAGGTAGTGAACGTTTATTCCTCTGGTATTTGTGAGACTTGTCAGAGCAGGCTGTTTATGGAAACTACGCAGGAGGAGGAGCCTAATGGAACAGATAATGCACGGCAACTTAACTAAGTCTAACTGGCGGGTGAGATAGATGATACAGCGTACGAGCTCGAGCACTAAATGCTGCACCAGCACTTTTAGCGTGAGAACAAATTGGGTAGGGTTAATGCTGTATCCGCAGCCAAGGCTGAACTGATTTTCAGAGCTTATCCTTTATGCTAATAATGCGCAATTTTCTGTACTGGTTGTACCTAAGATGATTATTTTAAAAACCGATGAGTTTTGGTACTGTAAGAGGAGCTCGTGTATTCACGTCTCTTTCCAATCCAAGGGGTATCCGTGCCAGTGCTATTTGGTAGCCTACAACTTCCCTGCGCATTCTTTTTATAATGGTATTACTGAGATTGTTCATCTAACGTTCATGGGTTACGCCGGAAGGACCCTTGCAAGGCAGCAGGATCTCGATCGCCATCGAGTAGTTCGACTAGCTGAGAAGTCCTTACAGGCAATCCACAATCTAGGCGTGCTTCATAGTGATCCAATACCCGGAAATATGATCTGGGACGAGAAAAGTAGTCGGGTGACGTTTATTGATTTTGAGCGGGCAACGCTGCAAACCCGACGAATACCACTAGGGGGAATTTCACCTAATCAGAAACGCAAGCGGGAAGTCTGCCTCTGGGAGAAGAGTCCAAGCTCGCGAAGCGGCGCATGAGACATGGTTTATGATGATGTGTTGAAGATAACTATAAGTCTATGACTCATTTAGTTGTGTTGTATGATAAAAGATCTCAATGCTTCCCTCTGGGAGTAGCACTGCCAAATGAACAGACAGTACGCAGAAAAATAAGGCAGAAGACCGGCAAAAGTCAGCGCGTTGATCAACGTCGAAAAGCGATATCTTGCAGACCAAAATGCGCTTTCTGTTTTGCTGAGGCAATGTCACTTCGCTTCCTGCGCTAGCCTATAGAAGGTTAATCATTTTTCCCGCCAACCAATCTGGCTTTTCTGAGGAGAGGTGAACTATTTATAAGATTATCAAATAGGGAGAAAAGGCACCCTTGTGGACGTTACGTTCAAAACCATGGCCAGTATCATACAGATTGTGTTGCGAAGTTTTCCTTATCAACGGGCGACCTAACATTCTTAGTAGCCTCATCCGGTCGCCAGATTGCTGGTCAATGCGCTTCCGACACCCACCTCTGGATCTGACAATGTTCCGATAAGAGTGAGACATCTCGGAAACATACATACTGGCTTAGGTTCGAACCTGGCGATCGTCCTTGCCCTAACCCACCTAGAGTTATGCGGCTCTTCTTTGTCGAGGTTGCTCCACACTCTCATAAGAGGGCCAGATGGTAATTTATCTGTTGAAGAAATGGTATTCGGACCGATTCCTTCCTAGGCCTTGGCTACGCACAACGTTGTCAATCGCCGAATCCCCTATCCCAGTTGAAGACCAGGGAGTGTGGCATCTAGTTGAGACGTTGGATATATATCTAGTTGAATATATACGCTCCTTAGCAGGCTACGTGCGTGTAGCTGGTATAGCTTCTCCTGCTCTATTCCCCATTTTCCCCTGTGCACCGTGAACCCCATCGAGGTTTTCACAACATTATGATTTACAGTATATTCAGCCCGGCTTGTGCATACACCAGGATTGGATGGTTTCATTTACCCTGACCCCTGGCCTCAGCGATATACAGGCTATTACACACACAGCTTCTAACACACTCTACTTAAACTTTCAAGGATAAGGGAATTAATGTTACCTATAACGCGCATGCCATTGGTCCTTGCCATGTTCGACAAACTACTTCGCGGCTCACTTGGAATAACAGGATCGCTGACAGCCAGTAATAAGTACCAGAAGCATTCCGGTGCCGCCTAATACTTACAGCGTTAATTAATAAGACCCACAACGAGTCTCTGCATTTGCAATGAATGTTTTACTCGGAAGCGGTGGGAATATCTTATACTTGATTTTCTCTTGCGTCTGGTCAGTTCGAGTAAAGCATCACGCCACCACCGTGCCACCTCTTTTACTCGTGCTCTTTCTAGTATTTAGAAACAATGACATCCACATGCCCTAGCGCACCGTTCTTCCGGTTCCAAGCTTTCACAGTTACACCATAATCGTCCTCTTCTAGGTCGCGGAGTTGGAAATCGTTGGTCTTTTCCCCCCATGGGCAGAGCCAGTAGAGAGTACATATTTTCGTGTCACCATCCTTCAGATCGATAGTTCCTTCAGTACCGGACGCAGCATGCGCGCGGCCAGCCGCAGCAATGTTCCCTGTTTTGTTAGGCTGAATATCAAGCTTGTTTATGTCGCTGGCAGGAACCTCATTGTCCTGGTCGTTTCCGTCGTAGAATTTGCCCCTAGCAGAATTAGTACTGTATGTGCTACAGGCACATTAGAACATTGCATACCACTTGAGTTTTGCGTTCTTGACAGATATGGGTTGATTCCTGATTTTGTTCTTCACGCGGATAACGACCCATTGCGCTTCAGCCACGATCTCGGGATTTTCCCCGTTACCCTGAGTGGAAGCTCCGGAACCCATCGCAGTGGCAAAAATTTAAATAGAACAAAGTAAATGGATTTGTTATAAGCACCAATACAAATTATGGAATATAGTATGTCGCGTTTACTTGGGGGTTCCAAAAGCTTGTAAAAAAATGGTCCTTGTTCCTCTTTAAATATCCCCCTGTGATGGCTAATACAAGGGACTCCAAGCGACTAGGAGGAAATACTACCCCCGTTTGCGGAACTGTTCTTGGCATTGCGGACCTAACCTACTAGAATCTAATTATCATAACAACCCGACTAGTGTTACACAAGCATTCTTTCACCTCCACGTTCACAGTGAGGTAGGCACGCTTGCAGCATTCATACTGATCGTCAATATGCGGCTGGCTGACCTTGTTTAATTCGGAAAGAATGGGATGACGTTCAGAATGTAGTTACAACAATACTTTTCCGAAAGCCACCGTTGCATCGCCCTTTGAAAATTTTTTTTTTTAAAACAAAAAAAAGCTTTTCAGCTTCAAAACTACAATTGACTACTGCCAAAGTATCTTGGCTCGGCCGAATCTGAGACCAAAACAATGTTGTCGCCCGTTTCCTCCAGCGTAAATGCCGACAGGAATGGGGAATTCGTTGCCCAGTAGGCTGGTTTATCCGGACGAGGCTGCCCGGCATATAGTTACTAACAACTTGAACTTACCCAGTCAAATTTATTAAAGGTTGGCTTGAGCCAAACCCTCGTACTAGAAAACAACTCCATGACATAGACGGACAATGTTGTACGAGTAATATTTTCGCTCGATTCTAGATTTCAAGAGGTGTCTCCGGGATGTCTACCCAGTACCGTTAATATTGTGGCTGATGATTCATGGACTCGTGAAGGGTTGAAGCGATGAAAGCGGAAACAACATGGATGGCGAGTAAATTCAGGCAGTAATTGTCATTTCCCGGAGATACATGTCAGCCAGGTTTTACAGCGGCTCTAAAGAGCCGTTTACATGACACGCGATAGGAGAGTAAAGGAGTCGTCCCGTAATCCAACCAACCACGAAATTCGATCCATTACACTGAAACTATGGAGATGGCTAGTTCACTACATTGTGCGTCAGGTCTCGAAGGGACGTATCAAGATGCAGCAGTGAGAAGATAGGACTTGTTATGGCCTAGGAAACGGAGATGGAAACGAAACCAAATCAACTCTATTCGATACCTTCGAGAATACTAAGCATGGAGAGGAAAGGAAGAGGATCGAGATAAGCAATAGGGTAGATATCCTCATATACTACCACGCTCCATCGTTCCCCCACGACCAAACATAGTAGATAGAACATATAACGAACAAGCAAACTGACATGGCAAACCGTCTGCGCAAACCGTCACTGCGCCGGTTGCCACAGGACTAACAGTGTGAAGACTAGCTACCCACCATTTGCCATGTAAGCATTGAAAAAGCTAGGAGACCGAAATCATGAATATAGCAATTTACTACCAGGTTACTGGGATGGAATTCGGGCTGGGACTACCACCTAGCTATCAACATAGGCGCATACACAAAAAGGAGAAGATATTTTACAGTAATTAAAATAATGAAAGACATTCTAATATGAACCGAATTGGCATTATGGCTAGCCACAGGGAGCTTTGCAATGTAGATAGTTGTGTCACGACATATTCTCGTCTTCGATGTATTGCATCACCACCTAGTACTAATGCAGCTATTAATTGGCTGATTCTGCATGGGGTACTGTGCAAGATCCATGGCTTACCAAATGAAAATACTAACCGAATAGGCACAGTAGTTAGGGTAAGAAACCGCTTGCGGTTACGGATTCCACATTTTGGCTAGTCACAGAGAGCTTTGTGGTTTAGATGGTCTATGTCATATTCTAGTTTTCGATGTACTGCGTCACCACTTAGTATGAATGCAGCTATGAATTAGTTGACTTTACAACTATACTCAGCCGAGACCTTTTAGCGAATGCTTTTAGCGTCAGGTGCCGTGATGCATCTGCTCTATCTGCTGCATAACGCCAGTGATGATGTCAAGGCAAACACGCTACAAATAAGTTAAACCTTCTTTGTTAGGTAGGTAGCCGATTACGATCGTCTTAATGTCCAGGAATAGGCCTTCGTAGTATCTTGTGAATTATCTTATACTTGAGGCTTGATTGCTTCTGATACTATAAGAACACACGCAAGGATAAGTGTACATGCGAACGGAAGCGATCTACATAAGACTTACCCATGGTATTGCTAACTTCAAGGGAATATTGGCCGCTTTGGGAGCAGAGCTTTAGCAATAGAAGTTTAACTCTTGACCGCGCATCCCGGCACCCGCGATTGATCCAGCGTCCCTGAGTTGTAGATTGTCGGTGTCCTCACATAGGCGGCAAACAACCGGTGGGTACTCCTCGATTTAATCTGATCAGCTAGCGCGGGAAAGCCCTCGTGCATTAAACGCAGGCTTACTTTCTACCTCCAAAGAAACTGCCATGGAGAGAGCAGGTGTCAAGTTATCATACATGGCGTCACCTCTTGAATAAATGGTGGGCTTCCATAGTACCCCAGTGGCACTACAAACTCATCGAATCGTACTCCACTTTCTGTCTCCTTGCATGATGCCAACAGTTCCATTGCACTATGGCTCCTCTGTCAGAATATTGTCGAACTTATAATAGTAGCTGGTCAGCCTTTGCTCGGTAATTGTTTGCTGGAGCATTCACAGTTTGACCTTAATATAAGTAAGTCTACGGTGCCCTTTATACATTCTTGTCATCTCGCTGCGGTAGCTAGTATTGCTCGGTATTACCCAGAACCCGAGGCTACCCATCCAAAATGTACGCACAAGATGGCACGATCAGAATTGTGAACAATAATGGCGAGAGCATCCTGATCGCGAGGGCAGATGCACAGCCGTATGTAGCACCTTCCATTACTACCCAGCACTGGGGCTTGCCTTTTAACATGTTAAAATCACAGCGGAAAATTTCACGAGGCGGGCGACAAAGAGAAGGAAATCCCTCCCCGTGATCTTAATGACACAGAGATCAAGAGCAATGACGAATTCACCGTGAATTTCTGCGGCCGCGACTCGGAACCTACTGATACAAAAGGTACCCTTGATCTTACTGATCTAGATGATGACTGCATCGCTACTCTCTCTTGGAAGGTACCTTTCTGGTCGAAAACGAATACATTTCAGGTGCAAAACATCAGATCCGGCTATACTGTGACTGCGGATGGCTACAACAGGACTGGTAGCGGACTTGGTACTGCAGTAGTAAAGGTCGTCAAAGGTTAAAACGGGAGTTTGGCTTCAATTATCTACCATTTCCCACAAAGCTTGGGCAGAGTTAGTCGCACTTCTGTGTATATTGTTAATCTGTACACTATCTCGAAGGATGATTGTGTCAGATAACAGATAGTCACAAACCTTTAGTTTCTCTCAGTACATGCCATTATTATAATGTTTTGAAATACTTAAAACCTCTACGAATTGAGAGAAAGGGACCAGAACCACCCCCGATAGTCCTACTCGCCAAAGCCCGCTTCGCCTTTTTCCCTCATTACTATAAACGCTAATAGAAGCACATTTTCAACTGTCCCTTTTCTTTTTTTCCCCAGAACACAGCTCTTTTATATGATTTGCTGATCGTTTCAGAGCCACAGCGTGCGACAGAGAGCGTCACCAACGCCCTATCCCAGATAAAGTATCTAGTGGATCGATCTATTGAGAGAGAAAGTCCCGGTGAAATGTTAATAACCCTTCTGTGTAATATAATATGATTTTTCGGCCAAATTAGAACACCACTCAAGGATTTCCGCTCGCGCAATGGATGACCATGATATCATTATATAATCACCAGTTTAGGGGCCATAACTAATAGCCAACGACGATGATACCGTGCTCCAGGAGAGCGTCTGAAGTAACGACTTTCCATCGCCCCACATTTACATTTCTGAATGCAACGTCTATGACAAATTCATCGTCTCACTAAGTTATATGACGAATTAGTTGCGATATATTCTTGGAATTGTGTCTAGCTGAAGTACGTGTTCTTATGGCATGCAGGAAGTGTAATGGTCATCACTTGCACATGTTCACCTAAGGTCCTGCAAGCCATCCGAGTAACAGACGGGTTTGTGGAGCTTTTCTCTGGTTCACTTTCTAATTTTTACGTGCCTTTCTTTACTTTTGTTTTAAACTTTTTGTCTTAAACTTTTTCTCATAAAGAGAATGATTATATAGGAAACCTAATCTGCATTTAGTTCTATTCGCTCTACTATGTACTATAAAGTATCCTAATATTGATTTCGACTTGGCGCCGTCTAAAACTAATTTGGACTCTGGACAAGTCAACACATATTTGCAATAATTTAGTGGTCTGAGGTATGAAAGCAAAAGGCCCGTTAAGCAAAACGTAAATAATGCATTATATAATAGAGAGACTGACAAGGATAATAGGTCATAGTTATCAATAGCTTGCTGGATCCCTTTTCATAATGCTTTTAAAGCTATGTCTCATTCATATAATACCCTTTGCTTTCTTGCTGGCCGGCAGCTGCTCTGGTGAGAGTATTCTCGAGCAGACTGTGTTGCAAAGCGATAGCCGACGACCGATATATCTCATTGCCCACCGCGTTTTGCATGCCAGTGCGGTCCCACAAGCTTTCAGTGACGGTGCCAATGCACTTGAGGTGGATGTGGCACCCTATAATGGGGTCTGGTATGCGTGGCATGCTGACAAGAATACACCTTGGGATAGGCCACAGGATACCGTGGAAAAATTGTTTAGCGCTGTTGCCGCGCAGCATAAAGATGGGAAGCCAATTACTTTTCTCTGGCTGGACATTAAGCACCCAGGCCATTGTTCTTCGGCAGGCAATGAGTGTATCATCACAGAGCTACAGCAAATGGCACAAAAGAAATTGAAGTCCGTTGGTGTCCGAGTTCTCTATGGCTTCAGCCTGGACCATTCTAACAGCGGAGCCTGGGAGACCATTGCTAAGAATTTGACGGCAATGAAGCGATGGGCCTAAACGCCCGGGCTCAATCGGCCATCGATACATTCTCTAGTAAACAGAATAAAAATATGATCCCTTCACATCAGAGGGTTATAGACTTCGGGTTTTCGGCTCTCTGGTTGCCTCGTATCATGGATTGCCACAACGATAGAAGGAATTGGGGGAAGTATAGCGGCGTCTGCTATGAACTAAGTGCAGCATCCAAGGAGCGCGATCGTGCTAAACCAAGGAGGCCCAGGATTGGAAAGGTCTTTGGCTGGACAATTACAGATAAAGAGGAAAACACCGACACTGCGGGAACCTTACTGGGATTCGCGAAGGTTGATGGCTTAATCTACGGCGAAGTACTCTCGCATTACCGAGACAATGAAAGCAATCGTATTGCCATACGAGAGATCAAGAAATGGCTATGGAATAACTCCAAAACACACCGTGCGGCAGGCCAAGGAGATAGCCCTTGGTAACAGTTGTCGCAACTGTGAAATGGTCCGCTATTGTTTGGTGGTAAGCTTTCAGGGGTTCTGAGCAAGGGATGGTTGATTTGTGTAATATAAGGAGACTACAAAAACCATCGCCATGTGTGTGACGTCCTGCCGCCGGAATGTAAATCTACCAAGAAGTATGACATTACCAGCCGTGCACTCCATGTTTCTGATTCCTTAGGTGGATCATTGCTGCGTGAAACGGATTTAAAGTGAATAATGTTTGTTTCCCTTCAATCTAAAACCTACATCCAATTAACGGTTCGAGAAAGGGACATGCAATAAAGGATGTGCAAATCCTGACTTGACATTAACACCGATATTTAAGCATGCATCCATAAAGTACGCTTATTACCAATTTTGATGCAGATCTAAGTTGCACGCTGCGAAGGACCCCATGGTTTGAGGTTCTCCAATTACGTAAACTGTGGTGTTCAGCATATCGAATATGCGTGATAGTTTTGGTAGGCCATTATTTTTGAACAAATCCATTGTATGAAGGAAAGTTTGTTGAATATTTTGGATATACATAGTTTGTTTAATAATTGTTACAAGGTCTTTTGTCGCATTTCCCAGCGCACTTCCGCGATTTTATCGCGCAAAGGTATTGCTATTTAATCACGAATTAACTTAGTAATCTAACAAATAAGATTAGTATTTATACTGGTTGGTAGTGTTACTATATTAATATTGTTATCTCTGGCTTCCTTTATAGGATTAGATATTAGTTAAGGGCTGCCTTCTTACTCTATAAAAGGGCCATTAGCAGTTAAAGCTGGTGTTACTAATAAGGGGAGTCTGCGGTGCAGTTATTTTATCCTTTCCTTTGGAGGTTTTTGGAGGCATCGCGGTGGTGATACTACAATAATTATCGCAACTGGTAGCGAATCTAGGGGTAAATCCGCATTAGAAGTAAACAATGAATCAGTAAATAATAATTTAACCCCCTTAGAACATGCAATAGGGTGGAATAACGATATAAAAAGAAACAGCAGCAGGTAGATTAGTGCTAGCCGAAGCGATTCCGTATATTTTTATAAACAAAATGGTCTTCGTTTAGCTTGAATTGAGGGGTCATAACCTGTTGGAAGCGATTGCTTGTTCTATTGAACGGGTGGCCGGGTCGCCGCCAGGTTACAGTGTTGCTAAAAGCGAGCTTACATAAATGATGACTAAGCGAGGTCGAAACCGGGGCAGGCGCCCATGCTTGGCAATATGCTCCAACATTAGTTAGTCCCCATCTAGATAAGCTAGACAGCTTGCCCGAGCCCCTGCTACTGGCGTGTAGCTGGTATACTGTACTTCTGCCACACATTCCTTCCCCTGAGCGAATAATCATAACATAACGCATTGTGGATGTGTTAATGTGTAAGACATATGACGATAGACAGAGAGTTAATAGTGTCAATGCTGGTGTTAGTCGATAGAAACTTAGATCTGAAGTCGCCAGAGATGTGGTGATGTTTTCAAGTGGGCTTGGCGGATCGGATTCCTCTCGGCCGAGCCGGCCGTCATATTTCTCCCTATATTCAATGATTCGAATATTCCTTTCCTATTCTACTCTCACTCTAGAATAACTACAATGAACGCGACTAATTCTAACATCCGCGGGGACCAACGGTCTCATATTTCTCGCAAATACACGGCAGGATGGCGGCGTGTGATCAGCAATTTCAGTCCATCGTATGACCTCATCGCATCCATGTTGAAGCGCATCTATTAACGGCTCGCAGATGGTTCTCAACCACAATGGGGACCGGAATTGTTGGCATTCTCTTCCACATTATTCCGTTTGAATATGCAGCGTTGGACTACATGGCCGTTATTTTCTTCGTCCTGAATGCCATCCTCTTCGCCACCGTCTTCTCCATGTCCATCCTGCGATATGCGCTCTACCCCGAGATCTGGGGCGTAATGATCCAAGATCCCGTCAATTCACTTTTTCTCGCTACTTGTCCCATGGGGCTCGCCACGTTGATTGAGATGTGGGTGTTTATCTGCGTGCCAAGGTGGGGTGATTGGGCGCGTACGACAGCCTGGGCACTGTGGATTGTCGACGCGGTTGCTGCTGCGTCAGTGACGGTATCGTTATCTTTTGTCCTGTTAGTTTTCCCACCGATGGTATTCATAAGATCCTAACATATGCCTAGCATATCACAGAGCCATGTCACCTCGCTGGAGCGCATCACGGCCCTCCAATTACTCCCGATTGCTGCAACGATTGTTGCTTCTGGAGCCGGTGCGGAAGTAGCTGATATTTTGCCAGACCTTACCCCCGCCAAGGGGACAATGATTGCATCCTATGTGCTCTGGGGAATGGCGACACCCATGGCAATGATGGTTTTGGTTATTTACTATCAGCGACTGGCCGTCCATAAGCTCCCATCGCGGGAGACAATTGTGAGCTGCTTTCTGCCTCTTGGGCCGTTAGGATTTGGTGGATTCAGGTAACTGTCAGTCCATATGAATAGGTATTGATACTGACTACGCACAGCATTCTCTATCTTGGGAAGGTTGCTCGGAAGCTACTTGGAGAGTCTAATACTTTGGATCCACTAGTCGGACATATAGCCTATATATTCGGCATCTTGATATCACTGCTCATGTGGGCTTTTGGTCTCATTTGGCTGGTGTTTGCGCTGGCTACTATTTATTATAGCTCGCCGTTTCCTTTCAATATGGGCTGGTGGGGATTTACTTTTCCGCTGGTGTGTATGCAGCCAATACCATGCTATTGGGCGTAGAGATGGATTTGATGTTTTTAAGATCTGTGGGACGGTATGTATCTCCTGTCTATTGGTCTATGCAATAATATAGGTCTGACTGCTTGAAGGTTCTAGCTGCTGCTGTGGTAATGCTGTGGCTGGTGGTTGCCAGCCGGACTGCACGTGGAGCATGGCAGGGTAGTTTGTTTCACGCTCCTTGTCTGCAGAACCTTAAATCCAAGGCAGAGGATGAAGCTATCACGGATTGATCGGCATATAGATATATACTGAATCCGGAGTTTTCATATCTCGATTTAGCTGGCCGGATAGATAGAAGTGCAAATACTCTAGAACAGCAGTGGACAGAGCTAGCCCGGTATTCTAAACTAGTGGAGTATTTCTTACATATAATATTAAAACCAATAATAGTAATGTGGTTTCCATTTGCTATATATAGAGTAAAAGAAGCAGTATATATTCCTTAGAATATGCCCCAGTATCTGGGTGGACCCTCCTTCCGGGATTCTGCATTTATCCACTGTAAATATTCGTGAGTACAACCCTAGGAACCTATTATAATAGGTATGTTTAGAGGACATACTTACGCCGATCTATTTTAGCATGCGTAAAAGTCCTCCTCGCCTGGGTTGGTCATTTCCATTCTTTGTAGACATTTCCACAACTCATAGAATGGGTAGGCGAACAACGTACGACTTCATTTTTACTCCCCGCATACTGTGTATATATAACGTCGAAATTTTGTTGTCTACTCTTAAATAATATACTCTGCAGGCACTTAATGGCCAATAAATTTCACAAACTGATCAGGTAAATAATATTACACGGACGTGCTAGATATTATAGATATGTATAAATCCCAGAAAACGAGGTGGTGCCAATTTAGTAGAAGTCGCCTAGCATATGTCAGCATCTACAAGGACGTTAAAGCATATTAAATTTTAAGCAGTAAGTTTAGTATCTATTTTAGCAACGGAATTTAACAGTTCGTTTAAATTTTTAATTGCTTGCATTATTATAAGCCAGACGCCCGTACCAGCAATCCAAATCCATTATGTCGACTATAATAAGCACCAGCAAGTCTAGCACAGTAGTGCTGATTCTAGTTGGTGCGAAATAAAAGATTTTTTCTTGCTGATCCTAGCATGCTCTTGAAATTACTCTGATAATCAGTTCTTTCCATTGACAGCAATAATTTTCGGCTCAACCAAACTCAGTAGGAATCCTAGGTCAGCGTTTATTATAACCAGAATGATAAGCAAAGCAGCCCGTGGCATGTCTCCGCTATAGCTAGTGACTTGTAACAGAATTTATCTATGCGTCAGAATATGTAACTTTTCGAGGGCTGCAGTGATTTACTGGCTCGAGTATTCTGCTGCTGCAACCCCCCTTGCAGAGGAATCAAGTCTATCTGCAGCTCAGTCTTCATGCTTATACAAACCCTACATATCTCATCCCCTTTAGTTTACTGACAGTGCCAATTGAATGATGCCTTTCTAGGCTCCCTGGGGGTTGGGGACTATATCGGAACTCTCTCTGTGTTCTCTATTTATACCTGCATGTATCCCTCTGGGCATAAATCCCTACCCCTACATACCAGAATAGCATACCTCTTTCAAGTTCATTCTCTCCTCTTTTAGTTTTATTACTTCCTTGGATCAAGTGACTCTGTCCCAGCCACCTCCAATTCCGCAAATCATGGCCATTCAAAGGGCATTGGATGCAGTCAAACCAGAGAGTCACAAACAGTACAACGGCTCTGGCAAGCAAATGTTGGAGCCTCGTTCCCCGTTCTTGAAGATTACCATTGTGCAGTCAAAGCTCCAATGCTTACGAAGAACAACGTACCCTATATTACCGTTCTCCAAATATTGACACTGAACCCAAACCCAACTGCATCGACTGATTTCGCCGAAAGCTGTATCCTTCGGGTCAAATGCAAGCCAACATCCCTTGACACCCCTGCCAATTGCAAAAATACAGTCACCGGCCACTTTCTAGACGATCTTGAAGCAACCCCGAAAGCTGTATGGGGCTGTTGCTATTGGTAAAACAGTCAGGTTTTATCGCTTTGACGGCCAGGAGTCACCCTGACAGAAAAATTAGCGCCACTTCAAAGCGACCCTTCAGATTTGAGTAACCCAATGGCCTGGTCGAGTTGTGCGGCTGATGGATTTTGTGAAACTGAATGGACGGCAATGGGCAGGGAGTTAACGTTGATGTTAGAGCTGGAGATGATTCAGGATGTCATCAGAGCTTCTCCGGGCTTTCGACAATCCGACCTCCGCAATTGGAAGCAGGGATATAGAATCCAGCAGCAGATCTAACAGCCTCCCCAATCACTCCATTTTCTCGATGATTACGCCCAATCTAGTCCGGCACACGCATGAAAGCTGCACCAACTCCAGTACAGTCGGCTACACAGCCAATCCGGAGGGTATCCTCCAGCCACTAACCTCGTATCGCAGCCTCGCATCATCTTGGCTGTCATTCTTGCTCTAAATGGCCCCCCGGGGGAATAGAGAAGCGATTGGAAGTAAGTAGGTGGGTATCTCACTGCTCAGACTGCCCGTCACACGATCTAGATTTACACTCCAGTCTTGCAGTTGACGAGGTCTCTGACTTTCTTATCTTCTGACAACACTGGATGCTGTTTTGTATCCATCGTCGTGATGTCGCGCGCATCCATCATGGTAAGTATCCTGTTCTGTACTTGATTGTAAACTGCTAAGTGAGAAGAATATTGGAGAACATGAGTACCCCTTCCTAGAGGAAGTCTTTACACCTGCTGAGCAACCCAAGATCGAGTAAGGCGTTCTTCGTCCACTGTTTACTATTCTTTTTTTAACATCTCAGCTTTGTGTTCGTCCACGGCCTCAACCCACGTGGGAGAAATGACCATCCGTTCGAGACCTGGACCCATCAAAATGGCACCTTCTGGCCCAGAGATCTCCTTCCCCATGACATTCCCCAGGCGCGCATCTTCATCTATGGATATAATTCCAACATTACGAACCCGCAGACTATGTCGACTGCGGGTGTCAAGGATCATGCTAATACTCTATTGAACTTGTTGGATATGGAGCGAAGTCCGCAGTTGGTATCTATCATCTCTGTTCTCTTCGGTATGTTGTGCATGCTAACAGAACGTTAGAACGTCCGACTCCCCAAGATCATCTTCATCGGCCATAGTCTAGGCGGATTGGTGATTAAACAGGTTTGTGTCATGCAATTCCAATGTATATCATCTAATGTCAACTTAGGCCCTGCTCAACGCCCAAGAAGACCCTAAGTATACCGCCATCCGAACTGGAACCTCCGGCCTCGTCTTCTTCGGCTGTCCGCATCACGGCACCAAAGGCGTCGAACTGGGCAAGATCGCAGCCAAAGTTGCCCGGTTCGTATCCAAAGGCCATGCCAGCAACGATCTGTTAGATTGTTTGGAACATAATTCGCTGTTTACCCGACAGATGAGCGTGCGTTTCTCGCACCAGCTGGAGGATTATAAAGTTGTCAGCTTCATCGAGGGAAAGGAGGTGTTGCTTGGTGGTTCGGGGCCAGCGTCCATCAGTCACGTTCGTATATCCTCTCCCAATGCTGTGGATCACTCAAACTCAATCAACACAGCTAGTCGTCGACGAAGAATCTGCCGTCCTGGGCCTCCCCGGTCAGCGTGAGACCCGCCTCAAACTCGACGCAGATCACTCGCAGATGTGCAAGGTTGGCTCCCGCGGACCGATGTACAAGCTCATCAAAGGAAACATCAAACAGATCGCAGATTCAGTCCTCGTTGCCGAGCAGGGATACATCCCGCAACCGTCGACGACGTCGCGTCTACCTCCCCCTGTGCCTCCCCGGATGCATCTCAACAGCAGCGCATCCTACCCTCTCAGTCGATCGCCAGCACCGACTGCCCAACGAGTCATCGGAACGCTTTTGTCGCTGTCGATAACGATCCCCGCTCCATGCAGGCCGCAGAGCAAAAGAATAATTGGCAGTGGGATAAAGCTCGAGATATAGAATATGCCATCTTCCAGGAACATCTACGGACTCTAGGTCCAGATCACCACAGCACGTTACTGGTCGGATATAACCTCGCGGAGATCGACCTGCGGTCGGAGTACCTTAACAAGGCGACAGAGTGGTGTGAATGGGTCTCGAATAACACCCAGCGCGTATTCGACCGACGACATCCTCTCGCCATGAAAGCCGAGAGTCTCATGGGTGAAATTCTCTGCCACAAGGGCAAATACCAGGAAGGCGAGTCGGTATGCGCCAACGTCCTGGCCAGGCAGCAGATGACCATCGGCGAAGACGATCTCGATACGCTGGAAACCCGCCGAAGACTCGCCGAGGCGTATGGCTGTCTCGGTCGTCGCGAGGAAGGCGTCGCTGCGGCTGAGAAACGTGCCGCACGGCTGCAGCATCTCCTGGGTGAGAACCACATCCAGGCACTGGCTGCAGTGCTCTGTACCGCTGAGCTCGTCGTCTCGAACCATACCCAGACCGAGGTGGAGAGAGCCGCCGCAAGATTTAACCCGCAGACACAGACAGCCGTTGATGAAATCTCCAAGGTCTCCCGCGAATTGCACAATCTTCTCGGTCCCCGACACCCACTCACCATCTGGGGCTACGCATCCTCGGCGCCAGTCAGATGCAGGCCAGCGCCAGCATCACCGAGCCCCTCGGAGACGCTGCGACGCGCGCTCGCCAGCGCAGAGGAGTATCTGGGTGCGGACCACCCGGAGACTATGAACATCGTGGCGCACATGGGCATGATGTATGCAATGCAGGGCGGCATGGCCAGGTTTTCGTATGGCGCTTCTGGATCTAATGCCGAAATAGCAGTGCCTTGGCTCCAACGGTATCTGACCTGGGCAGAACATCGGCTGGGACGAGGCCATCCCGATGTACAGGGCACGCTCTCCATGTTGGCCATGATGTATATGACTAGACAGCAGTATCCGCAGGCGCAGGGCTACTTCGATCGACTTCTCGCTTCGTATGATGAGTCAGGCACCGAGTTACCGGAGAATGTACGCACGATGGCGGAACTATGTCGGATGAATACACGGTTCCTGGAACCGCAAAGAGGATCAAGTCTCCAGGGATTGTTGAAGTCGTTTCAAAGACAGATATAGGTGATGATCCATGCTATTGAATATTACACTATCGACGATTTCCCGATTATCCTATTCCCAATTCTCTAATTCGACCATTTCTCCGACACATTCTTTCTACATCAACCAGTCAGCTACTTGCAAAGTCAGGGACCGATCTAAATACCCAATGAGACTCTCGAATTTTTCGCACACTGCATCTGTGATCTTCTCATTGACATCGCGCGTCTATTTCGGATCGATTTTTTCCTTCCGAACTTTCTCTCCTGGGCATATAGAGCTGCGCTTGTTAATAGCTCCGTTGAATCATGGGAGGGCTAGTTACCCTTTGTCCAGATAGTCCTTGTGATTGCCACCTCTTGCGTGGGGTTCATCCTCGCTGGCTTGGGATTCGGCTTTGTTTCTGCCGAAGAGTTTTGCAACTAGGCAGATAAGCATTTCCATGATTTATTGGTGGATCGCAGATTGCGGGGATCGGGTAAGGGAAATAAGGGAGGGGGGCATAGGTAGTCCTAGATTTGCGATATAATCTACTCTTTTTATCCTGGTTTCTGGAAACGTTGTTTACATTCATAAACTCTTAGCATTCTTTCACTGCTATGTGAGTATTTCTTGCCATGCAGTGATGAGCAAAGAGTAGAGTGAGTACTGTCAGTCAGGGAGGCAGTTATATGCACCGCCACAGGATTTTCACATCCATGGTCCACCCGAAAAGGAAGAATAAAGTGAAAATTGGCATTGCCAAGCGGACTCCGCGGGACTTGCCCAATTGAATGGGGATTGGCCCACGATCTGACCATCCTCCCTGGTGTGGCTAGGCTACAAGATATGTATCCATGGATTGATCAGGGTTTGATGACCCTGGGTAGTTGATCGATTATAGGATATTAATTATATTGATTCTACATCCCATCCAGTGTTGTATACTATTTAATGGCAGTAGCAGTAATATCCAGTACAGACTATACGGTGCAGGCACAATTCTCTTAAAGGAAGTTATGAAATTATGCGAATGATGAGTCATCTTCCGTTACCGGTTCGTGGGGCAAAAAAAAAAAAAAAAAAGGGCTGCCCAAAAAGATCAGAAAAAGGACTGGGAAATGACAAAATTGGGGGCCTGGGGCCGAATTTCAGTCTTTCTGAACTGACAATCGCTTCGGAGATGTCTCATCTCTTATCCAGCCACACTGCGCCATAGAAGAGGAGAAATTGCTGCCTACAAAGCACCCCTCAGGCGCCCCATATGCCTTGTTGTCCCTGGATCACTCAGTCAGCCACGATTGTCCTGTACAGACACAGCGAATACGAGCAATCCCATGCTAACCTTCAATAATCATGTTGCCTACAGCCCTATGCCACTGCCGGACTCCGATTGGGGTCACGATTGGGGGATTTATCTCCACCGGGCACCGTATCTTCGTTCCTTGTCGTTCCGGTTGGTCCACGCTAACTGGACGCTATTGACGAGGCTGTACCAACGGTGGATCGAGTGGTTCCTTGGGATAAAATAAATAATATAATGCTCCGTCCGTTCTTCTCTGACTGTGAAGTTTCATAGATCTCATACCCAGGACCGCCCAATGAAGATCCCTCTTCTGTCCCTTGCGGCAGCTGGTCTGTCCAGCGCCGCCTCTCTCCCTCTCGATCCGCGTGCCCTTCCCAATGCCCCTGACGGTTACGCCCCGGCCAATGTCTCCTGTCCTGCCACTCGTCCCAGCATCCGATCCGCCGGAGAATTGTCTGCCAACGAGACCGACTGGCTCAAGATCCGTCGCAAGGAGACCCTTCAACCCCTGAAGGATCTCCTGGGCCGACTAAACATCGCCTCCTTTGACGCCGCCAAGTACATCGATACGCATTCCAGCAACATCTCCAATATCCCTAATGTCGCCATCGCCGTCTCTGGCGGTGGTTACCGTGCCATGACCAACGGCGCCGGTGCCCTCAAGGCCTTCGACAGTCGCACCGACAATTCCACCGCCAAGGGCCAGCTGGGCGGCCTGCTGCAGTCGGCTACCTACGTCTCCGGCCTCAGCGGTGGCAGTTGGCTACTGGGTTCCATCGTGGTTAACAACTTCACCACCGTCGGCGCCCTGCAGGCGGACGAGAAGGTCTGGAATTTGGATAAGAGCATTTTCGAGGGTCCCAACTACAAGGGCGTGCAGATCCTCAGCACCGCCAGCTACTGGAAACATCTCATCAAAGCGGTGGACGCTAAGGAAGAAGCCGGCTACAACACCTCCATCACTGACTACTGGGGTCGTGCCCTCTCCCACCAGTTCATCAACTCCACCACCGACGACGGTGGCATCGACTACACCTGGTCCTCCATCGCCCTGACCGACACCTTCAAGCGCGGACAGATGCCCCCCCCTGCCATTGGTCGTTGCCGACGGACGTAACCCTGGCGAAAAGGTCATCGGCACCAACTCCACCGTCTACGAGTTCAACCCCTGGGAATTCGGCACCTGGGATCCCTCCGTCTACGGCTTTGCGCCACTGGAATTCCTCGGCTCTCGATTCGAGGACGGCAAGTTAGCTGACGACGAGAAGTGCGTGCGAGGCTTCGACAACGCCGGCTTCGTCATGGGCACCTCCTCGTCACTGTTCAACCAGGGTCTCCTGCGTCTCAACAAGACCGATGCCCCCGACTTCGTCAAGGACACCATGTACAAACTACTCAAGAGCATGGACAAAAACGACGAGGATATCGCCGTCTACTCCCCCAACCCGTTCTACCGCTACCGCAACGCCACCCACATCTACGCCCAGCAGCGCGATCTCGATGTTGTCGACGGCGGCGAAGACGGTCAGAACATCCCTCTGCATCCAGTGATCCAGCCCAGTCGCCATGTCGACGTCGTTTTCGCTGTCGATTCCTCCGCAGACACCAACAGCTGGCCCAACGGTGCCTCACTCGTCCACACCTACGAACGTAGTCTCAACTCCACCGGTATCGGTAACGGAACCGTCTTCCCCGCTGTTCCGGACAAGAACACATTCATTAATCTGGGTTTGAACAAACGTCCGACTTTCTTCGGCTGCGATACTAAGAACCTCACCGGCCCGTCGCCCCTGATCGTGTATCTGCCCAACTCGCCCCACACATACCACTCTAACGCCTCCACCTATAAGATGGAGTACTCCGACTCCGAGCGCGACGATATCATCCTGAATGGCTATAACGTCGTCACTCGCGGTAATTCCTCCCTAGACGCTGACTGGCCATCGTGTGTCGGCTGCGCGATCATCTCTCGCTCCGCAGAACGAACCGGTACCACCCTGCCTAAGGCCTGCGAGACTTGTTTCAAAAACTACTGCTGGAACGGCACCGTCGATAGTCGGGAGCCGAAGAATTACGAACCGGAGTTGCAGATGGAGGAGGCTGCGTCTTCTGCTACCCGCGGGCATCTGAATCGGTATTCTGCGCTGATTGCTGTCTCGGTCGCGTTCTTGATGACCATATAGATAGTCACTGGATGATTGGATTGGTTGGTGGCTGGTCATTTACTTTCTTTTCTGGCCTTGAATATATACCTTGATTTTCTTTGTCCTTTTTTCCCCTTCTTTTTTGTAGATAGTTTTGCATAAGCTTATATAGTTACCTTGGATATAATAGAGAATTGCATTCAATAGGTACCTGTGGACTTGTATGTACTCGTAGTTCAACCCAAGTTTATTAGTAGAGTCTTAGGCACGAGCATCCTCCTTGATATCCATGGGTCCACCTACGGAGTATTGAAGGATGATTGACATCATAGCAATGAACTCATTCTCCATTTTTTTGACCTTATGATATTTAACGTAGCACTAGAAACGTCCGAGAAAAAAAAAAAAAAAAGGTGATACTCCCGTGTATGGTGCATCCGACGAGTGCTATTTAAACCCAGCATATCCAGAGGGTTATTCCCATGCACCCTGTTTCGTGCCAGGGTTTTCCCCCCAAATAGGGAAACTGGCCCGCTTTCCTTTGGAGTTGCATGGTTCTCCGACTCCAATATTCGCAAAAGGGGTACCTCCTTTATTGTCATCAGACCATCGTCGTCCTTGACCTCTGCGGAGGTCAAGCCAATAGGTGCTACAAGTTCTAGCATCCGTTGCATCTCCAGCAGGTAAAACGATGGCAATGGATATGTCGTTGGATTGTGGGTAGTGGGATTATACTGTTCCAGGAGAGAACCTGCTCGGTGTGTCGTCATTCCACAATTTTAGACTGTTTGCAGTCGTCGAAATTCTTGAGCCCAAGGGGATGTGCTTTAGAAGAGACAGCTATGAAAGGAGTGGTATGGTAGTTATTGCATCAGCCTGCACGGGGAGCTATAAAAAATTTGGAGACTCTTCCCATCATCGCTTTGTTTGATGGGCTTTAAGGTGGCCTTCTACCTCTGCCCTCTATAACCTAGATCGACTTCTGCTACCGCTCAATATACTCGAAGCCTTGAAGCAAGTAAGAAGTCGCCAGCCTAAATATATGTTAATCAGCCAACTCTGCAAGATTGCCACTGAGGTGGTCACGAGCCACCTAGGTCACCTGATCACACAAGCAAATTAGGCATTCAATACAATGATCCATATTAGACCTCAAAATAGTGCTATAGCCAAAATTTCTAGACAAAAAAATCTTCTCGTTCAGAACACTCTATTGAGGTAGTTAGATTGTTATTCCACCTTCGCCAGCGTGTTTATCAGCTGGCAAAATCAGTGAGCAGACCGGGTATGCCTAAATCTACAGTAATGCGTATTTTTAGGGACAGGCAAACAAAAATGGAGACATTCTTGGGCTTCCTTTTGACAGGCAAGCCGTCGAAGCTTAATCAGCGAGTTAAAGGAGCTCTAGTTAATACGCCATATTCGTGAGAGTTTTTCAAAGTCTATTCTTCAGCCGGAGATTTTTTATTTCTAAATATCTTCATCTCTAAACTACGTGCCACAGCCGTGGTCTCCACACTTTTCAATATGACGGCTGTGTACAATATTTAAACGTAGTTGATGAAAGCGCCTTACCAAACCACCAACTAATATGGTACCTGCATCCTGAAGAAGGGCGAGGATATGCACATGGTCATTATGCTTGATCTTCCTTCACAGCCCTAACATATGTTCGGGAATGTCGGCATGGACATGCAGCCAACAGTCACCCCAGCCGTAACAGCCTCGTACGTGGATCATATGGATTCTACAACACAATATGTACGTCAGTGGGGAGAGTAGCATATGACGTGCGGGGTATGGTGAATATCAGGTTATTTTCCCCGTAGAGTTGCGGATCTGTCTCTCTTACTTTATGTTCACTGACATGGTATTAGGCCGTTGTACAAGTTGCATGGGGCATTTTATCTGACTGGTCAAGGTAAATGATCAACAGAGGGGCTACCGGTGCGTAACAAGGGATAAATACTCTCCGGGGCCGTCACTTCTGCAGGCAATTTCCTATTACCTTCGCATGACACGACCGGTTCTAATACGAGTAGACTTAACATGGGTAGACCCTTGGCTATTGCGGTGGCCGAAACATCTTATCCTGCGGTGTTGGTGGCCGGACTGGCCGTTGGACTGGTAAGTGAGCCTGCGTGATGATAGCAACGGAGTCTATTTACCAATAACATATCGTGGCTAGGGAATTTTATACCTCATCGGTATAATTATCTACAATGTCTACTTCCACCCTCTGGCGCGATTCCCCGGTCCCAAGTCCTTCGCAGCGACACGGATCCCATACATACGAACCATCTTAAAGGGTCGTATACCCCAAACCATCAGGGATCTACACGTAAAATACGGCAAAGTGATTCGCATTGCCCCGGACGAACTGTCATTCGTCGATGGCGACGCCTGGAAACCCATATATGGAACTCGTCCCGGCCATGGCCAAAAGCCAAAGGATGTCCGGGTATTCCCACCCACCGCAAATAATGTCCCCAGCATCATCCAATCCAACGATGCGGATCATTCTCGATTCAGGCGTCTACTATCGCATGCATTCTCCGAGAGCTCGCTCCGAGGCCAAGAGCCAATCGTCAGAGGCTACATCGATCTTTTGATTCAGCGTCTGCATGAGAATGCCAATGATGAGAACAAGCCCGTCGACATGGTGTCGTGGTACAACTACACCACGTTCGACGTTATCGGGGACCTAGCATTTGGGGAGCCATTTGGTTGTCTCGAAGAGTCCAGATACCATCCATGGGTGAAGTTTATCTTGGGGAACATCAAATTCGGTGCCTATTCTAACCTCATGCGGCGGATTCCAATACTCAAGCCGCTTATTACACTGTTCATCCCCAAATCTATCCTTCGGCAGAGATACCAGCATCTCGAATTAACCAAACAAAAGGTTCTGGGCCGGTTAAAAAGCTCCAATGAGAGGCCCGATTTCTTCAGCCACATCCTGAAACATCAAGACACTGAGAAGGGCATGAGTTTTGGAGAATTAATGACAAACGCAAGCACTCTAATTATTGCGGGATCCGAAACAACCGCGACACTGCTTTCGGGTGTTACTTATTACTTGCTAAAGACCCCTAATGCATACGCCAAGTTGAAAGAGGAAGTGCGAACCGCGTTCAAATCCGATGACGAGATAACTCTGCAGGCTTGCAATCAACTGACGTATATACATGCCGTGATTAATGAAGGACTGAGAATGTATCCTCCTGTCGCTGTTGGGTTGCCCCGAATTGTAGATCCGCAGGGGGATACTATCGCGGGGGAATGGGTTCCTGGGGGCGTAAGTACCTAAATTCTAGATCTTTGATCCTTGCTAACATATGTTTTAAGACAATTACTTCTGTATATCAACTCGCGGCATACCATTCATTGTCAAATTTCACCGAGCCTGATAGCTTCATTCCAGAGCGTTTTTTGGGTGACCCTCGGTTCGAAAACGACAGTAAGACTGTACTTCAACCATTTAGCTTCGGGCCTCGGAACTGTATTGGGCGCAAGTATGATATTTACCGACTTTGGGAAAGCTTAACTAATTCTTCGTTAGTCTGGCATACGTTGAGATGCGTTCTATTTTGGCGCGGGTCGTGTTTAACTTTGACATGGAACTGCATGATCCCAATTTTGTGTGGACAGATCAAGACTGCTTTATTCTTTGGGATAAACCGGCTTTGAAGGTGAAGTTGACTTCGAGGGTCTAACGTTGTCTTGCCAGATCATGCGATGGTGGATGTGATCTTGTAGCCTGTGGTATATTAGTCTACTACCCTGTAGTCAATACGTCTCGAATGCCAGAATGAAGTGTAAAATTGAGCATAGCCCGCACTGGTAAGAGGCTTTTTTTATTTCGTTCAGTTTGCTACTACTCTATTTCGTTGTAGCACTAGTATTGTCTTGCCGGAGCAACACTTCTAAACCACAGTCTGTCAGCTATTCTAGAATATTTCTATATACCTGGCGGAGGAGTATAGTACATTTATTGATTTATCTAGAAGAGCTCATTTACACTTTCACGAAAATGAAGTACAAGCACCGATAAAGTGACTTCCTAGAATGGAAGTCCCCGGTTTTATTGACATTCAGCCTGGCATTACCATCCCTGTCTGAGAGCTCTTATGGATTTGATGACACCGCAATGGCTGCTTATGAGAAGTTGACAAAAGACTGCATCAGATTGTGTTCGACCTGATTAAAGGGATGTGCGAGATGGCAAGTCGAGACCCCAACCGTGATGGTTGCAGCCCGTTTCCATATATTCAGGATCCTTTAACTTCAGATTTCATCTTCATTGGGACGATGAAGATCGGCTGATTTGTTTCTCCTGTCTGGAAAATCCATGTTTCTTAATGAAAAAGTACGCAACGAGGCAGTGCTGATAAAGTACATTGCGAACAATACCCGCATCCCTGTCCCTCGCACCATAGGCTACAGGATGTTGGAAGAGAATACAACCGGCGTAGGGCCATTTATTGTTATGACTTGGATTGAGGGGAAAAGAACGTCTGATGTACTGTACTTCGGGACCGGAAAGGAGGACGCCTTGGATCCTGATATTTACCATGCGATCCTGGAGAACTTATAGGCCAAATGGCGGATATACTCTTCGAGTTATCACACAGTGTCACGAGCAGTAAGATATGTGTCGAACAAGGCTGAGAGGACTGCGAGCACTAGCCGATCTTTGTATGCTGAAGATGTCACAACGGGGGTATGAAGCTCTCGATTACGCATGAACCATGACTCAAGATAGATGTCAAGCACTTAAAATAGGCTTATAAAGCTATATTGGAGGCTAAGCATACACAGGCTCGACATGATAGGCATATGAAGGCACACTTCACAAGCATGGAATTGCGTCACAAAAGCCTCTTCGATGGCGTGCTACAAACGATCCTGCGATGGCGCGAACACTAAAACCACCCCACTAAGAATGACATCTCCGCCCATTCTCCGTCACATCATCATCCCACCATGACTTTGTCGGACACCTTCACTGCCATCCCTGTCTTGGACTATTCTCTCGCAACCTCATCGGATACCAAGGCCACCTTCCTGAGAGAGCTGCGCAATGCTCTCGTCAATGTGGGGTTCTTCTATCTCACCAACCCGCCGGTGGCCACGGAGGTGAGGGACAACCTGGTGGCCAAGGCAATCACCCTTTTTGATCTACCGCTGGAGAAGAAATTGGAAATTGAAATGGTCAACAGTAAACACTTCCTGGGGTATTCTCGGCTGGGAGCAGAGTTCACAGCTCGTAAGTCGGATTATCGAGAGCAATTTGATGTATGATCTATCACTCTTCATCCAAGGCTGCGGTGCTCTGTAGCACTAATACATGCTAGTTTGCAACTGAATTGCCTCCACCTCGTCCGGACGAGCCACTGTATCGCAATATTCGAGGTCCTAATCAGGTAGGCATTCACATCGTCAATTTGTATGAAACGCGCTGACCAACCAGTGGCCGGACGAAACTGCGATCCCTGGCTTCCGCCATGCTCTTGAGTCATACCTAGCTGAAGTAGGCCCATTGGCAGATGAATTCCAGACCCTTGTGGCGGAAGCACTAGATCTTCCCCCAGATGCTCTGAAACCGTATTTCGAGCTCCCCTCTCAACATAAACTGAAGCTGGTCAAATATCCCCCGCCACCACCGGCATCCACAGAGGAAGAAACACAAGGTGTAGGCGCCCATAAAGACTCAGAGTTTCTCACATTCCTGCTCCAAGCCACACCTCACCCGGGACTGGAAGTGCAAAATAAAGCCGGAGAATGGATCCCCGCATCACCGATCGAAAACTCCCTGGTCGTGAATATCGGTCGCGCTCTGGAGGCGCTGACAGGCGGAGTCTGTACGGCCACCACGCACCGCGTGAGTCTGGCACCTAAAAACTTCGTCGACGCGCAGGGTGTCTCCCTCGGTCCGCGGTTCTCCATCCCGGTGTTTCGGGGAATGAGTCTGGATCTATCCGCGGAGAATATCTCTTTGAAGATTCCGGAGCATATCAGGGACTTGGTGCGCGATGAGAAGATTCGGTCCGATGCGGAAGCCACGTTCAATCAGATGTACAAGGGGCGTATCGGAGAGGGGACATTCATTCATCGAATCACCAGTCATCAGGATGTGGGACGGCGATGGTATCCGGAGGTGTTAGCCTGGGCATTGGGAGAGTATGAGAAAGCATGATTGCATAGAAGTCGATTAGACCTGCATCAACTTTTCTGGACAGGGACTTGGCAGGTGAGATGTCTGAAACATCGGTGGGATTGTTTCACTTTGTAGAGAATCCCCGTATACTGTGTGAGCTCATCTAAAATGTTGAATGTTCTGTTCACTGGATATTCTTTACTGCTAGTACAAAATAGTATTTAACGGGTCACCACGCATATGCAGACCGCGCGTAGCAGTCCCAGACAGAAATATATGATCCCTTTCTGTCTCATCGTTCTGTTCTCCGCTGCCGCGTACGACAGCACCAGTGGGGCTCCATCATTTACCTAATCGAGGGACCTAACAAATATTTAAATCCGAAGGTATCTCCGTTGTATGTCTCTCCTGTTCTATGCTGTTGGTTAATATCCATGCTAGTTGATGGGTTATAAATAGTACCCCAGTAACCTGGCAGTTGGCGCGGAAACAAGACCGAGGCACCTCCAAGAAGTCGAATATCAGTGTCTACGCTCTGGGGTCATCAATATCCATATGGCATGTATGCTCAAAACATGTGGAATATTCACCCCTACCTAATAAAACAAACCTGGAATAGATGCGTGGGCCATGACATACTGGGTAAATAAGACGGCGCTTTGAACTCGTAGGCAATAAGAGTGGCAGAGAAACCGCCAATCTTATAGTTACTAACTTAATTACCTGTTTAATTCTGCTATAGATTCGATAACTAGCGCTTGCCCCATCATAGAAACAGTTTCCGAGAAACTGTTGAGATGACAATTAATGGCAGGAGTAGGAAATGGCACGATTATTACCAGGATTGCCTACCTGTCTGATGACGATGACACTAACCGCGTCGCTGCTGTCAGCACACACAGGACATAAAAGACAAGAAATAGACTCGTCAGTCATGCAAGGCTTGCGCAATGCTTTTATGCAATGACATAATGGGGACGAATGAGGTGATCTGCCGACTCATGTACAAAGGCAAAATCAGAGACAAATTATAAATAAAAAGAAAAAAAAAAACGCATCAGCCTAAGGCCTCGTCACTGAAACGGTCCTGAGCAGCGTCGATCCACTCGGCGGTCCGGCGGTCGTGGCATTGTGGCCAGTCGATGCCGCCGATCCAAGACGACGGTGCCTCTTGGCGACGCAGCGGAGAATCAGCCTTGCCCCGCTACTGGTCTTGGTCTTTCCAGATTCCCCAGATGAGACTCATGACTACCTGACTGTTTGCTGACGGATGAGACGGCTGGTGTACACAGACCGGATGTCGACGTAACAACACCTAATAATATCCAATGTCGTTGCTGTTGGTGCCGGGGCTGTGTCAGCGTGGCTGTGGTGATGCTATAAAGGTAAGCTCTCCCTTCAGCGTGTTTTGTCTTCTTTATTTTCAGTGTTGCTGTACCTACCCTCTACGTACATACAAATACCAATAATGTATATTCCTCTCCAGTCTACGGCCCTCCTGGCCGCTACTTTGGCCTCCGTCGCCTACGCCCAGGCCGGTGACAACACCGACGTGTCCCCTACTCAGGGCGACGGCGGACCCATCTTCACCCTGCCCACCTTCTCAGACTCGGCCACTCCTCCCGGCGGCGTCACCCTGACTGAGCTCCCTGGTCCTCCCACTGAGTCTCCCACCGCTTCTGGCACTGACAGTGGTACTGCTACCGGGACGGGCACTTCCAGCGGCACCCAGACCGGCACTGAGTCGTCTTCCACCGCTAGCCCGACCGGCTCGGGCTCTTCAAGTGGCGTCAGCAGCTCTACCAGCTCAGGCTCGGGCTCAGGCTCCTCAACCGCCGTCACGTCGACGACTACCCGTTCCTCCACCTCGTCTGCCTCTCGCACCAGCGATACGTCGTCCACCACAAGTGACGGATCCTCGCGCACCTCGTCCGGAACCAGTTCTCCCTCGGCCAGTCCGAGCGACAACGCCGCTGCCGGCTTTGTCGATAAGAACTGGGCTCCTTGGATGCTCGCCTATGTTGCGGGTGTCGGTCTGGCTCTGTAAAAAGCGACAATGTGGTTGATCTATACGATGGCTACGGAAATGAATGACTGATGGATTAATCGGTAATGAACTGGAATCTTTGGTTCGAATTATAATGTTTCGTTCTTTTTGATTGTATCGCACTTCTACTTGGCCTGCTGCTCTGTTCGCCGTAGTTCATGTGCATCATTCTATACAGTACTATATAACTTGAGCAAACTGTCCTATAAAAGTGTTTGGTCTACATCCATAATTATCTTTTACGACGTGGAGGCTTTAGTAAGGAGCCGAGAGGTCCGAGATGCTCACATTAATTACTAGTTCTAGTTTACCTTGCGAGACCCAGACAAGTCTTATCCTTATTTTGAAGGTCGTACTATTTATTTTTAGTACACCATAATCTTAGATCCATGGATGGCTACCGTGTCAAGAATAGATAGACCAATTGAATCCGACTAGATGCCCTGCTTATGGAAGTTCACCGTGGTACAAAAGTATCCTAGTACCACAAGTGGTCTAGAACTCCACTTGAACAGATGATTCTCATTGTTTTTGACCGAGCTGAAGCTGAGTCCAACATTACAACGGATTGTCATCTTAGGTTGATGGCAACATGATAGTGATGATAGTGTCTAAGAAAAGCAGGGGGTAATATATCCGCAACCTCTAACAAGAACATGTCTATTCTTTTTTATTTCCCCTGTGGGAAATAATCAGGAAGCGTCGGACCCACCATTACCCTCTGTTAATCTCCCCGTTCATCACCCTTCCAGCGCCGTGATGTTGCTCAAGACTGTTGGATTTATCCTATGGAAATACTATAGTAGCGATGAATTCCTAGATCATCTGTGTACCCGAAATCTTGTAAAGTACTTATGCACAATGAGTTGACGATTGACTTAGCCACCGGTTCCGAGATGACGACAGCCAAGAATCGGGTGGGACCATTCGATGCGGGATATGTTTCGGTTGGGGAGAGCTTTCCAAATGCTCCGTCCAGTCTCGGGTTTGAATTTAAGGGTTGAGAGTGGTGAATTGGACCGCTCTCGTCGACTTATGCTGCATAATAATGATCTTCATTTTATTGTTTAGGGATTACAGGGGATTTATTTATAATCTCCGTCTCAGTAGTTTGCCCCGGAATGTTAGGGTCAAGCAACTTCCACCCCTATTCCTACCTACGCCTAACATTCATGTTAGACGATAGAGTTTATCTAAATGGTATGAGATATCAGTATCATCGGGCTGCCTATTTGGATTTCTAGTGGATTAAAGGCGGGTGTGGTAAGCACAGTGCCGTACTATATATATAACGAGCCTTTGAACAATATCCAGGGATATTGCGTATACAGGTCACTACTCCGGACAAATCAAAGAATAAATTGCCGCCCGTGTCTAATTTATATCCCTTTCTAGGGCCCATCATACTGTGGAGTCACTGGGACAATGTGATTTACTTCCGCAAAAGAATTTTGTTTTCTTGGTAGGCGTCAATCCGTGTATGACTGTCTAGTACGTAGTAGAGTGGAATATCTTATTGATCATATTATATGGAATCAGACACACACTCCGAATCCTCGGCGGAAACGCCGGTCTGATGCACCTGCAAGGCACAACCACCTACATTGTCGGCACCTGGAAGTCAAGACTACTGATAGATACAGGCCAGATGGGAATGCCTTGTACCCTTACATCCATTATAACCAGCGACGGTGAAGCCGTCTGGACCAACCACATCCGACAAGTCCTGGCCGACTTGAACATAACCCTGTCCCACGTGTATCTTATCCACTGGCACAGTGACCACACAGGTGGAGTGCCAGATCTCTTCGCACATCGGCCCGAATGCACCGCGTGGATCTATAAGTGTGATCTAGATCGAAACCAGAAGGTCATCACGGACAGAGACGTTTTCCGCGTCGAAGGCGTGACCGTCCGCGCTATCTTCAGCTCAGACCATGCCCACGACCATATTTGATTCGACCTCGAGGATACACTGTCGGAGATAAATAGGAATACCTTTGTTGAAATAGTATCAGTATACTAAGTAGATCTTCCTAATGCGGATGAGTAGCGAATCTTCCGTGAACGGCGCCAAGGTATGCTAAAATCCCACTCTGCATTGATTTGTGTTCCAATGAAAGGTGGCCAGCAGTTATAAGGCTAAAAATACCAAACCAGATTCACTACCGCACCGAATCCATACCAAACTGCAAAGGTAGCGGATTCTGCATATAGGTGCGGTTTATCCGCAGCAGGTGGTTGCTAACCCCCCTCCCGCCGCCCGAATTCTTACCGAATGCAACTTTACTAGGTATCCGATCTTATTATACATTAACTTGAAATCAAAAACAGTCAAGAACAATCAAGAATAATGACCAGCACAACATATATTACTACCAGAGTGCTGGCGCTGCCCCGTGACCCTTTTTTACTAAACAATGACTACTTTTCTAAGTGTATCTGTAAACAGCGCCACACTGTGCAAAGAGCTTGATCAAGGCACGCTATGGTCCCGTTCTGCATTTATTCGTGTTCCGGTAAAAGGCGGCCTGTTATAAGGCTGTGAAACCACTAAATTATGTTGCGGCACAGCTTGATCTGCATAGTGCTGCAATGTTGTCTCACTTTTGCAGATATTAGTCATAATCATGCAGCGTTGGGACGATGGCCTCGACAGCGCTACAAGTCCTCTAACATCCTAGGTCCTATACTTAATGTTTAACAATATAACAATAGCTGCGACAGTAGTTCACACACACTGCTCGCAGGATTGGCCGATGAATTCCTCACCCCTGCTCCTATAATACATTAAGATAGGCCCTACTTTACTGTTTCGACGTTTCTAGAATCCAGCCCTGTTCTTGGCATATTCCTGATGGTAGGTATATCACCTATTCCCTCTAGGGATATCTAATGCTCACCAGACAAGGCAATAGCTAGATACCCATTATAAGGAAGCATACGCTATACATGCTACCAATGTTGGCACGTGGATTCTTATAAACTGCAGATTACCCCGGACCAAACTGCATAGGTCACAGCTAGCAAGAGAATCCCGTATAACTTGACTCCGCTAAATAGACCAAAGTATGGTTGGGTACGTGACTGTGGTTTTCAAGGATTTGACATAGAGACCAATAAACTCCTGTATGAAAGGAGTGGGTCTGGCCACTGGAATATCACTAACCTGGTGGGGATACCTGAAAATAAAGCCAGAAACAAAGTAGTACGGGATCGTATTACATGAACAGTGTTTAAAAAGATGTTTACGGCAACTACCTTGTATCCACGAGAAATGCAAATGCCGTTGCATATATTTTAGGTGATACCAGGGAATTCATTTGGATATTAGGAGGGAAGCGAAATATGTTTCGGGACCTCTTAGGAAGGGTGGCCACCAATACCAGACTGCAACACCATGCAAGGTTAGTCCGAAACAACACAGTTACATTGTTTAACAATGCAGTATTATTTGACGCACCCTATCAATCTCGGTGTATAATCATTGACTTGGATACAGATGCAATGACAGTGAAGTTGAGACAGAGTATCTAAGTCCTCACAAACTTGGATCGGACTCACGGGGATCTATGCAGATACTGGAGAACAACCATGTGATTTTGGGGTATGGCGTCAATAAAGGTTGGTCTGAATTCTCCGCCGATGGAAAGCTGCTATGTGATATCCACTTTGGTCCTGGATCAGGATTTGGGAAAGATAAAGTGGTTGTCTATCGAGTGTTAAAGTGCAACTAGGTCGGCCGCCCGAAGACGTCTCCCGATATCGCTCTTGAAAGGAACGACCTTTACGTGAGCTGGAATAGGGCGACTTAGCTCACAGCCTGGGCTTTGCAAGCAACTGAAAATAGGGACGTCCAGGATAGTAAATACGTCTCTCTTATCGAGGTTCAGAAAGAGGGATTTGAAACCAAGTTAACGCTCCCAGCGAACCAACCTTGCCGTTTTTCTAAGTGGTTGGTCTTAGTAAGGATTAAAGTGTTCTGGGGTTCAAATCCATCGGCTTGAATGTTGGCCCAGGCCAGACTGAGGCCGATTTCCTGTGGACTCAACCGGGGCTGCCCTAAATATGACTAGAGGTATCTTAGTAAGGAGTACCTATGCAGATTAGAAAATTTAATACCACTTTTAAAAGTACTACCAGTATTATAAGAGGACTTTCTTAATTTCGGTTCGGAAGGCCATTTTACAATTCTTTTACTATTCCTGGTAAATTGCCATCCTCATTTATATACAGCTCTACTAGTACCGTGTTTACCCTCTATTCCCCTACTTAAATACCCGAATACTTCAATCGCCAGAATTGTTTAAATTGCTTGGATTGCTGTGAACCTCTGAGATTACGAGGAAACTAACCCGGGGGCTATGTAAACATTCCAAAATGGCCTGCACTCGTTTCTCCGATGGAGCCATCTCTGATTATCCATGATGGCAATGGACCCTCTGGGCAGCAACTCAGGCGTAAGCTGAAATACTTCTATTTTCTCAAGCTGCCCGAGTAAAACAACTTTGAGCCCCTTAACTGCAAGCCCGGCCTCCTTGGTCAGCGGTGCGAAGATGTCCTCTCTGAACCGTAGGGCAGGAGATAACGACCCCGGCTCTCGTGCAAGAAGGCACCCCACAATAGAGTCTGGCATCCCGCTTTTTCTAAACTGTTTTGGCACAGCGACTTGATGCTCAAGCCTTGCCAGCCTGGCCGTCGATCCTAGTGAAAGCATCCACAGCAGCCTATCCACCTTTACTGCGGAAACACTCCCCCCCGCTATGCTGGTCTGGATGGAGGACTTGTATCACAAAGAATCGTGGTGGTGATGCCTCATAACTACAGTCTGTGTGCCAGGAAGATTTATCCGTTGTTTCCGATCGAGCCTGATGATTCGGACATTAGTTTGGATGGGCTGGATGTCCCAAAACCAATCGCGGTGGGCACTGTGGGCGAGCGGGAGTCCGTGGTTGTGCCATGTGTGCAGACTATGAATGAGCTGGCGGAGATACTTGCTGTCGTCGTCGTCAAAATGTAGGCTATCTTGAGAATGCAGATGTCCTCTAGAATGCGATAATACGGTGACATATAACTGTAAAAAATTAACTTACTCACTGAGTCCAAATTGGTAGTCGTGGACTTCAACCAGCTCCCAGCTGGAATAGCCACAAATTCGAGTTCGTAGCATGTTACTGGTCGTGCATAGACTTGATCTTCGGCCAAAAAAAAAGCTAAAACGTCGCTTGGTTCTAAAATAGGAGCTAGTGCCATGGGGTGAGTTCTCAACTAGCCGTTGATATATCAGCAGAATTTCGTCACTTTAGTTAGTTGCACATGCTCTTCTTCACCTTCTCTCTTATGTACAGACCATGCAACTCTGTTACCTCCCAGAAATGAAATGGGGGGTAGAAAGACGACTCTCCAGATACGACAGGAACCCACATAGTCTAGTGCCCACTGTAGACCCTAATGCAACGCTGCACGAAAGTCATTGCAGAAATCGGGTTATCAGCTACTTGTAAATCCTAGGAAAACCACATTGGTTTTCGTTTTCTTACACTGGAGTAAGCTTGCAGCTATATGGAGTAGAATCAATGCATCGGACTAGCCAGATAGTCGGTAGGCCAGTGGTCAAACAGTATACATTTATGGCAGCCAGGGTGGTCTTTAAAGCTTGCATATTTGTGCATTTCGTAGTTGCAATCGATTTAGACATATATAAGCCACCGGGAGGTGACCTTGGGCCCAACCTGGGTCTTTTGGAAGTATAATGGGCTAGACTATGACACAAAACAGAATGGGACTAGCAGTAGTGTTAGTTACTTGAAGTGGCAATCGGGGCACGAAACTCGCCCGACATCACTGGCCGACGTTGAGGGTTTATTGTTGCGAACCAACTGTAGGTCAGGGGAATTGACATTAAACCGAGAGAACTAAGCCACTGAATTGTATGAGGGTATTTAACATACAGGAATTCGTCTATGGGAAGACATATAAGCGAGGACTTCGCTCATCCTCCGGATAATCACTCGGGGCCGATCTTATATTCATAATCTTATATTCATAACACTAATTGTATTGACTGCGCGGCCAACGCGCTCACCGACGTGCTCTATCTCGCTAATTACTATCTATGGAGGCCATTCAGGGGGTGACGCTGAGCGCTCGCCAAGGCGCTAGGAGTAATCAGATCCCGAATCCCAGATATTTCTCTATCACTGGAGCACCGTATATACTCACCTATTGCTTCTAAATCAATTGTCAATACGAAATTGAACCCTTGTGCTCGAGCTCAGCCAAGCGCTATCGGCCAAATTGTCTACAAATGAACGTCGTTTGTCTGTATCGCATGCTATCCGAGCCACCACCATATAACAAGCCACAAAAGGAACATACTGGCCGTAGTGCCACCGAAATGGAAATAATCGTCCCTTTCTCGGGTAGATCATCTATATTAGGGGCCAGCCTTGCCCTAGCCTAAGCTAATGTAAAAACAATCTCGTATTCCAGCCTCAGAGCCTCAGCCTCTGAGCCTGAGCCAATCCTCTATGCGACCAACCAGACCCTGCTGTCCGTGATACTTTGTCGTCACATGGGATGCGGTACCCCAAGTCTATGCCAGCGCAGTGGTACATAATGGGGCCAACTCCCAACCTGGATCTGTTCCTGCCGTTTCTGCCAAATCCCCTGCTCCTCTGTACATCTGAGTGAATCGCAGACTACTCCATCCGAATGGCTCCTCGACGCGGTGGCGGTGGCTCATTTGGAGGCTTTTCTAGCTCGTCTGCCAGCCATTGCTCTACATCTGCCTTTGAAACGACCATATCTCGCGTCTATATTGCTTTTCACGCGTTATTCTTTCTGGTCTTCGTCGGGGTATTCTACTATTCCACTGTAGTGCGCAAACGCAAGCAGCGAACAGTGCGAGCGCCAATTCTATGGATCTCGCTTTACGTCTCGATTACTTTCGCAGTCCTGTACGTCCTCTCTTTTCCTCCGGTTTTTCACCACGATATTGACTCTGCTAGTGTGACTGCCCTTAATATCATCTTCCTCAGCCTCTCCGAATGCAAGGTCTTCAGGAACGGTGAATTCAGTCGCGCGAATATCGCAACCGAGTGGCTCCAAGCACTAGCGGACTTCCTCTTGTTCCTGGCAATCATGTTTCCTATTTCCCAGCGTCTGCATCACGGAAATAGAACGATGAATAAGGTGATTTTGATCGTGCATTCTGCATCTTTGAGTGTCCTGGCAGCCCTCCTCGTGGTTGCCCTCAGCATCAGCACAAAGGTTATTGATGATATATATGGGCATAGACGCAGACGTATGTCTAGTTCCTATAATCTTGACGAAGATTCGCGGAATCTATGGGTGGCGTATTACGTATTTGGTGTTGTCTGTATGCTTATTGCGGCTGTGACGATGCTTTCTGCTCTTGTTCGAAATTTGGGCTATCGCAGGGGGGTAAGTTCTTATATTATATACAGCTTGGTTGTTCTTTATACTAACCTTGTAGACTCTGTTCGTGGGTATTCCCTGTCTCGTGGTCTCCTCCCTGGCTTTGACGTTGCTCCAACTTGCGGGCTACGTCCAAATGGCATTTGGCTCCTGGAGTTCCTATGCTCTTGAAAGGCATTTGGAGCAGTCGTATGAGGCGCAGCTGTTCCTACGGTATTTCTTCTATGTGTGCACTTTTCTGGGTGTTTTAGTGGTTGGCAACGCTGCGGAGTTTTTTGCTGATTATGATATCTCTTCGCGGTTTACCCAGGAGCAAACCGAGGTTTATCAGAGGTGATGTGCCGGATGTGGTGGAGTGATATTATGATTTATAATTCTAGTGTTGGCGAGATATACCCCTATACCAGTATTGCCCTATTTGGAAGTTATAAAGCTTCGTTTATACCTTATGTGCTAATATTGGATATTCCTGTTGTCTATCATGTGGGCCTATTTTACCAAAATCCCATGCATACACGATTTAATAGATAACTGAATATCGTGTCCATTAAAGCAGATTGGATAGTTGTGTTGCATTACCTAATTATGCATAACAATGCAGGATATACGTCATAACAGACAGATTATGATACAAACGCATAAGGCTGATCAAAACATACATCCCATGCTGTATTCCCCGAATCCCAAAACTTCTTGAGTACATCTCTAGCAGTTAGTGGAATAGGACTGCCCACGTCCAGACTCATCTCCGTCAATTGTTGCGTAACAAACGTACGAGCGGTGGCACTCAAACTGACAGCCTGCACACCAGCCACGACTAGCGGCCATGTCATACATTTCTTAATAGCAGGAGACATCATCGCCTTCCGGAGCTGAAGTAGAAGTCGACTCCCATGTGCGGCTTTCATGTTATTCAGATCGGTGCTGGATGGAAGGAGACATACGCTCTGCAGTGACGAGATACAGTAGACGAGTATCGCAGATTGGTATATCCGGCCGAGGATATGCCACTCATCGCGGGGGAGCTGCAGATGTGACTGTCCACTGCTCTGGGGAGAAGGACTGAATCTGCTCGAGTAAGGTGTATGCGCTTGTTTGGAGGATCTCATCCGTGGGATTGGTGGAGCCTTGCATTCGGAGATGGTTGATCCGGATGATATCGAGAAGGAGTGTGGGTGGACAGAATAATACAGGGAAGAGTCCTTCTCCGTAGGCTTCTGCCATTAGATCGATTAGATCCAGGTTCGAAGTCGCTGGGATCTGGTCTGATGCGGAACTGGTGGTGTTTCCCATGACGCCGATGCTATACAAATAAGCTTGGGTTTAAGACCAGAAGAGTGGAGACCTTACATCATGAAGTACAGAAGTGACGGTCGTAACATCGCTGAAGTGCGCACGAGTTTCTTCAGACCTCCACGCAGGAGTATCAACTGCGTGGCACCTGTCAGATGGTATCGCCAGTACGGCGCTGCAAACTGCCGCACCTGTTGCAGCTCAGTATTATGCAGCCATGAATAGGATTCACTCACATCGGCAAATAAAAACATTAACACGCTGAGAATGGTGGTATCGGTACATTGTGACCGGTCATTGGATATGTCCTCGCTCAACGCCCGCATTGCTTCACCGCGATGATGATAGAGTCGAGATCGCTCCTCTACCAAGGCTGCTTCATCCAGCTGCCATGCTAGCTGCTGGATGCGATGTCCGAGAGTGAGATAGCAAATGGTGTGGCGTACAGACGAGGATGTATCACGAAACGCCATCATCGGTATAGGAGCGAGATATGGATTCGGCACCAATTCGTGCATCACTGCCAAATCGGGATAAATGCAATCGTTGACTATCATGCATGAGAAACGACCTGTGGTAGTGGCAGGTACATGTACCTACAGTAGAGTACAGACTGGAAAAAGTCGTTTGTTTCCAATCCTAGGCTTTTGAGGAAAGTCACAGGGTTCAAAGGGTCTTGCTCTGATTGTAATGCAGCTTCTGCCTCCTGGATGAGTCTGTCAATTGCCCCATCGGGACAATTAGTGGTCGGGCTAGACTCTGCACTTAAACTGCTGCCAACAGAGATACTGGCATTATCCACCTGCGGAGACTTGCTCATAGACTTCGTTTTGGCAGCAGAAGTACTGCCTTTTCCGGATCCAGGTGGTCGACCCCGATTGCGAGACTTGACAGTCCCTGGAGTGATCCACTTGAGTGGTTTCTTACTACCATATCCCGGACACTCAGTGCCGGCTGCAAGACACTTATTACAAGCCGGTCGGGACGAGTCGCACACGAGTCGACGACGTCGACACTCCCAACATTGTCGTCTCTCTCCAGGCTCGGTGGCAGCAGTAGTGGATATCATGGTCGAGATGCTGTTCAACATCGACCATCAAGCAGCGAACGGTTAACATTTAGGTACCTCACACGAGGCTGAATCCCACCCACGATCCCACCAATAGTCTAATTGAGCCTGATCTCAGGAGCTGCACGTCGATTGGAGAAAAGGAGAAGTCTTGGTCATCTTTTTTTCCCAATCAGGTAAGAGTTGGATCCTCCAGCCCTAGCTGCTGGAATACGAGCCCAGCCGAAACATTCTTGGCCCGTTGGAGGACGATCAGGATTGCGGATGTGACAGGTGCGATCCTCCATCGGGTAGGACAGCTCTCTAATTAACTGCATCATGTGTCTGTGTTGGACTCTGTCGGCCTGACGAACTCTTGCATTCCGCCATGTGGGTGAGCGCTGCATATATCCAATTTGGGTCTAGCGGCTACGTGGTGGCGAGACTTTGCGTTGTCGATCTGAAGATGACGATAATTATAGTACTCTGTATTAGTTACTCCTGACCGGTGATGGCTGTTTCATTCACTTTATTCCTCACGGCCAACCAGCGAGGAGAATGCACGTTCCGAATACTGCAGGAGACATGGGTATCGCATAAGCTGCCAACAGATACAACAAAAGGATGTAAAACACGTCCAGGATCCCATTCCCTCTATGCTGATGCTCCAGCAGTAGTACTAGCAGCAGCAGCATCGTTATATCATAATACCACAGCTGCAGCGCCGTCATGACCGCTATGATCCCCCCCATTCCCGCCCCATACTCCCTGTAAGCGCACCGCCCAGAAACTGAAGCTTTAACCCTTGGTCATACTGGCCGACATATTCCGTGCCAGGTTCACTACTGTGCTCGCCTACCGTCCGTGAGAGTGAGACCAGTCTCCACCCGCACGCAGTATGTCCCGTTAGATCTTTGATTTCGCTCCCTTGACAGGTAAGCCATTCGAACCGTTCCCGTGTCGCCCCTTTCTCGCGTCCCCAGATATCAACTGAGAAGGTAGGCGGGTGCGTGTGTACGGAGTAGCGTGGTGCATCGCCTCGACCACTGGTTCTTTAAACGGGGTATTCGGAGGATACGGGATGGTGATTAAACATGGATATTTTCGTCGCCTTCGATGGAGGCTAAATCAGGGTCCTTATCCGATGGGTTCGTGTGCAGCATCATTGTCTGTTTACCGCTGAAAAAGGCGGTTGATACGGCGAAATGCTTATTGTCGACTATCGGGCCTAAATGAAAGTCGAGGTGAAATTTCCACTGGAAGTAGCCATTCAGAGGGTGGAAATCGGATGGTATATGCTTCGATTGACGTGGACTCTGCCGCCGAGTCGTGGTAGTCACGTAGAATGTCGTCTGGGTTGGGCTCATTAGATGCCGAATAAGAAGGTGCTTGGCTGAACTCTGACGTGTCTGATCGCCTGTACTCTAAGCTATTCGCTGCGCTGAGTAAGTTCTCATTTCTTATACAAAGGTATCGATCGAATGTGGGGCCATGACTGGTTAGAGTGTATGAGTTCAGGGAACTGAACTGTGATGGAAACATCACGCTTATATTCTAGACCAGATCTACTACGTCAGATGTGGCTGATTGGTCATAGGAGGGTATGCGTCACTCCATTTCGAGTCCACCTCTCAGAATAATTTGTAGGACGCTGATTGGCTTTTGTTAAGCGACGCAATATTGGGACCAAAAGACTCATGCTCAGCCCTGTCAGGGATTTAGCCCATAGGTGATCGTCCTGAAGCACCGCATACGGGCTTATTGGGTAATTGACTGCGCTCCGTGTAGCTATCACTTCATGATAGGAATCCCGTGGGGAAGCCATAGCTGACTCTTATCAGAATGGATGGTGGAATTATGGCATCATAGACTTAACTTGGGCGCAAACATGAGCCAATCCTGATGTCAGAGCGTGTCAATACCTGTTCGGTTTCTTAGCCACCGTTTTATCCCTTTTGGGGCTAACAAGTGGTTGGTATAGGCATTTCCCGATCGGGTAGTAATCCTACAGCATTCACCTCAACTTGTTCCAGAGCTTGTCCTAGTATATACTTGTGGCTGATCTGAGAGTAGCTGTACCTGGGTCCATGCAGTGGTTAAGTTGAATAGAGGCTCCTGAGCCGTGTGAGATTGATCAACTCTGCTATATATATCTGGGTTCATCCCTGCCTCTAACATAGTTCATATCAACATGACTTCAATATGGCGCAAGAGAATGTAGTCCCAGGGAGCCTCTACATCTACGCTCTCCGAACAAATGGGCACCAATTATTTTTTTACTTTTGGCTTTTACCATCTCTGGCCTTTTCCATCTATGGCAATGCCAGTAAGTTATAGCACATTATCCTACGGAAAGGAACTAACGATCCTAGTCGATACAAATGCTTCAAGTTGATGTGGTTGCATATCGCCTGCTGTATCATGTTTACCATCGGCTTTGCAACACGCGAATACGGCGCGTTTAATTACATGGACAGCGATGCCAATCTCGCCGTCTATATCGTTAGCACTTGCATGATCTACATGGCTCCGTAAGTATCCCCAAATATGGATGTTTTAACCTTATACTTACTACCTATCTATACAGCCCTATCCTCGAACTAGCCAATTACCATATCCTCGGACACGTACTATACTATATCCCCTATCACTCCCCGATGCATCCTGGCCGCGTCTTCACTACCTTCGGTATGCTATCCACCATTGTGGAAGTCATGAACGCCCTGGGCGTATCCAACCTAGCCAATCATAAACTGCCAGAATCCCGTCGAAAGACAGGGGAAATACTCATGAAAGCATCGTTGATCGTCCAGGTAGGTGTTCTACTGCTTTTCTGCGTCCTGGCTGCTATATTCCAACGCCGTTGCGTTAGAGATGGAATTTGGACAAGACGCGTGTCAGTCCCGCTTTGGACGCTGTATATCAGTACCTTTTTGATCTTGATTCGCTGTGTTTATCGCATCGTGGAACATTTCGGGTTCTCGTCGCTTGGGCCTGAGAGCTTGAAGGATGGTGAGGAGATCAGTTATATTCTGCGTTATGAGTGGTTTTTCTATGTTTTTGAGGCGGCTGTCATGCTGGTTAATACACTCATGTGGAATCTGTGGCATCCCAGACGATATCTCCCCCAACATAAGAGTACATATCTAGCGCAGGACGGGATCACGGAATTGGAGGGTCCGGGGTGGAAGGATAATCGACCGTGGTTGGTGACGCTGATTGATCCGTTCGGATGGTTGGATTCGAAGGATGATAAGCCGCCGTTCTGGGAGACGAATGGATATGCAAAGGTATATAATGAGCATTTTTAAATGTATTATGATGTGGTGGACATTCTGCGTATAATATATCTTGATAGATTTATATATGTTTTATATCTGGTTGATTTATGTTTATTATCTATCGATTGAAATGTGGTCTACATGCCCGTCCTCCGTAAGTCAATGCAAACAATAATCTATTAGCTATGGCTATTTAATATATTATAACAATTGGTATTTAACATGTACATCTTCAGCTCATAAACTCTTTACATATATATATATATTTCTTCAAACACTGGCATCATCCCACTGTCCGACAATATGAGACTCACCCAACGCTCTCTTCAAAACCAACACCAGATCATCAATCGCCCCCAGAAACTTCAAGTACGAGCTCACAGCCACGCAGTACCGTCGATAATTCTCATCTCGTACCAATGCAATTGTCAACCGCTGCTCATTTTGTCCCGCCTGCCACGACTCATGACACCGTTTGACTAACGGCGTGGGCAGTCTCTCTGGAAGCGGATTCCCCAGTCTCAACGCCTGTGCGATGACACTAAGCACGGCCATGATGTCGCCGATTCGACGGTGGTCGAGAATTCCCACGTTGCGCGCGAGCCGCGTTTGGAAGTCTATCGGCAAGGTGCTGGATAAATCAAGTAGTCGACCCAGTCCTTGGTTCATCTCCTGACAAAGACGGCGGGTCTGGTCGACGGTTTGCGAATCAAAGGGTCCGATGCTCATTTCTAGCTTCAGGATTCTAATACTGCCTTGGAGAGAATCGAGGGTCTCTGCGATGCTGAGCGAGATTTCCTCGGCCACAGACCCGAGAGGACTGCTGCCGTTGGCGTCGGTGCGGCCCCAGTGAGAGGGAGTAGCGCGTAGTGGTCGGATAGCGTGTTGACTGTGTTCGATAGTGTCTTGCATGTGTGTCGCGTCGCAGATGGAGGGCGGGGAAAGATTTGCACGACGAAGGCCGCCACAAATCCCAGCAGAACGGTCACCAATCGCTTGTAGAACGCGGTGTAGCCGTGCCCTGGGAGTCCGTACTGCGGTGTATGCGTGTCGTCATAGCTGAATCCGATGACCAGCATGAATGTGACGCCGCTCATAATGGCCGCCATCATGAATGCCGGCGGAAGATAGAGACGCCACCACATCAAGACGACTGTCATCGCTGCCGTGATAGCAGCCAGTCCGTATGCATTGCCGGGCCCGTGGCCGGACCCGATATACCAAGCCACCATACCCAGGACGCCGCCGAGCACGGTGCCAATGCATCGACCGATCAGAGACAAGGTAAAGTCGGCCATGTACACGAGGATGGTGGTCTGCGCCGTGATGGCGAGCCAGATACCCTTTTCGCGATAGTAGAATCCAGCAGAGTGCGGGAGAGCCGACGGGATGGCCGTGGCAATCGTCACGATTACCATGCGCAGAGCATACATCCCGCCTGGGTTGGTCAGCCAGCGAAACACAGCAACAATGCCGCGACTCAGGGCGTTTCGTCGCACTGGCCGTCCATACCCCTGACTGATGCGCAGGCGTCGATACGCCTCTTTGCTCTGGCTTTCAATTACGTCTGGATCGGTTCCCCCTCGGTGGCAGATAAACCTGCCACCGGGGCTGGCGCATCCGTATTGGTTACCCAAGAGATTGCATCCCTTAAGCGCGTAGGCAACCATACGCGCACTTTGGTGCGAGTCTGCAGAAGGCGAACAATATGGTCCAGGAGGTTCTCCAAACTCTCTGCTGCTCCAAGGACGCGCTCCTCGACTACCATACCCAGCATCAGTCCACGCAGGGCATATGGCCCTACGGATTCGGCGGATTTCAACGTGCCTTCCTCGTCAAACAGATCGGAATGGTTATCGAGCAGTCGCTCAGTTGTCTCCGTCATAAATCTGCCCCGTGCTGTTCGGAGGGTTTCGCGTAGTGTCTGTCCTCGAGTAACCAGTTTGTCGATCTGGCTCTGTGGAACCCGTCGAAACCAATAACGCGAGTTGACGGTGTGGATGCACTCGGCAACAAGCGTCAGCGACTCTGAGCAGTCCCGCAACACCTCTGCTGTCGTTTGTCGGAGTGCTTCTCGCGTTTGACGGCGCATATCCATTGCTTCGGGGGTATTTAGCGCGTCTATCAGATGGCTGCTCTCCTGTAGTTGATGCTGACCAACGGCCTGCGGGGGGTTTCTCCTCCGTCGAGATGCTATAATCTGTCTCAAGCGATGATAGGTTCTCCAGCTTTTGGTATGTCCTCATATGAACGATGTGAAAGTCCAGCAATGACACGTTTGTGAACATGGCCCGTCGCAGGGATTCATGCAACATCTTGACATCGTCGGGACTCCACCGGCCCCAGGACACGTCGAGCGGAAGGAAGCCCAGCATGGGCGTCATCGCCTTGAACAACGCAATCATTTTGGACTTGGTGCCCTCGAGATCTGCCAGATCAACAGGCTCACTGGAAAGGCGCGCACGAGTACACTGCAACGACTTCTGTCCGATGCGCACAAGGGTCTCCATTTTAACCAGCACCGCGTGTGAGGCTGACTGGGGGAAGAATATAATGTTGCACGCCACGCCTAGACCGATACCAATGGAGCCCGGCAGGACGAGTACCCTTGCCAACAAGCCATTGAATGAGGTGAGAATCGGGCCGTACATGAGGAAGAGGTCGGAGACGATAACGCCAAATACCTGCGCCAGGGCGAACTTGGGGTTCGCGGCGCGCAGTCGCGACAAGGCATATATGAATACACAGATCATGACGTAGTACACAACCGTGACACGAGCGTCGAGCATGAAGCCGTCGTAGACTAGCTTTTTCGACAGGTAAGCTGTAGATTGTCCCGTCTGTTGAGCCTCAGTCATGACTTGTTGTCGCAAGGCTTGGAGAAGCGCCTGGGTCTCGGAAGCCGGTCGCGCTGCCAGCGCCGCCTTCATGGTGATTAGTCCCCATCCCCAGGCAAGACACATGCCAAAGAGCAGTGAGACCGACGCAAGCAGATAGATGAAGAAAATTGTTCCTGGAGGCACGATGTACAGCGTTATTCCCGCGAAATACGCGCTGATGCCGATTGCGTGCAGGGAAGGTCCAATAAAGATCAGCAGGGACGCCACCCATGTGGCGGCCCAGCAGCGAAATAACACCTTCAGGTCGCGTGCATTGAAGTGATCCAACCAGGCGGGAAGAGAGAATGAACGTCGTGCATCTTTTGGTGCACTCGTAGACGCCTGGGCAGAGGAATCGGGCATTTTTCACGCGTACGTGTCACAATGGTGGAGAGAGAAAGTCGGAGGATTTGAAAGGTGCAAAGATCGGAAGACAGTCGGCGTCCGTCCACGGTCTCGGGCCGACTACGTCATGACAATCGGTGCATTTTACCTAGTAAAAGTCTCTTCCATTCCATCAGATTGGATATATGGAAGGAATTACCTGAAATTCCCAGTGACGATGCATTAAGTGTGTCCTGATCGCTAAGATTGTCGATCCGAGGCAAAGGTGAAGCTGTGGAGTGGCTCCCAATAGTTCCTCCCCACTGTTAGTCCTACCCCTCACTCTCCGTCCACCAATATGACCAAATTCCGAGTTCTCCTGGTCGGTAGCGGAGGCATTGGCACCATTGCCGCCCTGAATCTCGAGACTGGCCATCAAGCACAGGTATCCTGCGTGTTGCGATCGAATTACAAGGCCGTGGTTGAAAATGGGTTCACGATCGACTCGTGCGACCACGGGAAAGTGTCGAATTGGCGACCGACCGGGGTATTACACGTCCTTGACAAGAGAAACGCAGTCCAGCTAATTCGCGCAGTCTTGAATGCAGTCCCTCATCATTCTTTTGACCGATTCGATTACATCGTCTGCTGCACGAAGAACGTCCCCGACTCCTCGCCAACTCTGCCAGATATAATTGCCTCCGCTGTGGCTCCCGGTCATACCGTCATCGTACTGATCCAGAATGGACTCAACATCGAGCGTCCCTTTATGGCCCGATTCCCTGACAACGTTGTGCTCTCCGGGGTAAGTCGTACCGATGCCCATGAGATTGCCCCGGGGGTGATCCAGCACAAGCAGCCGGACGTGCTGAATATCGGGGCGTTTTCGAACCCTTCTCTTCCGACCGGTGACTCAGTGTCCGCAGCCAAGAATTTCGTCCGGATGTACTCTGCTGGTGGTAAGACGAGGTGCCGATTTGACGAGGACGTTGCGCTCGATCGATGGCGAAAGCTTGTCTACAACGCTACCTTGAATCCCATCTGTGCTTTAACGGGACTGGATACGGGGACTTTGCAGCTGGAACAGCGGAGTATGGAGACATTGGTCCGTCCGGCGATGCGCGAGGTCATTCAGGTTGCTGCTGCGCTTGGACAGCAGTTGCCGGATGGTATTATCGAGACAACAATCGCTAGTAATCCGGTCGAACAGCGGATTTCACCCAGTATGCTGATGGATATACGGAAGGTGAGTTATTGATTCTTTGGTAGGGGTGATGCTAACCTTGTAGGGCAATTTGATCGAGCATGAGAATATCCTGGGAGAAGTGGTTCGAGAGGCACAGGCTCATAGCGTTGACACGCCAACGCTACACATGCTGTATAATTTGTGCTGTGCGGTCCAATTACGCACCAAACAGAGCATGGGACTTATTTCTAAGTAGGGTCTTGGCCGATAATTGGCTCTTGTGCACGGAGTTCTGCATTTAGGTTATATTCAACTACTTTTGCGAGTGCTTCAGGATAGAATTACCCTCTAGAATACATATCTATGGCATGATACTTCTGTTTATAGAAGAGTAGCCGAACAATGCGATGTCACACGATGAGTTTGTCCATATATACTACAGCTCCCTCTCCAACGCATCCGCCATCTCCCCCAACGTGTCAAACTTCCAATCGTACACCTCCTCTTCCACCCTCCCAATGATCGCCCCCGGTCGCACAATCCACACCGACTTGATCCCCGCCTTCTTCGCAGGATAATGATCATGGAACTGGCTCTGCGCCGTCTGCAGCACCTGTCCGATCTCCACCCCGAACTTCTCCTCCACAGCCCGCAACATGTACTCGAAATTGCGTCGATCCGGCTTATACGACCCGATATCCTGTGCCGTGAGCACCAGATCGAACGGCACGTCTTGCAAACTGCCTGCGTTGGTCTTTGCGAACGACGCGCGGTCCACGTTGGATAGAACCACCAGTTTGTAGTGTTTTGAAAGTCGTCGTAATGCATCCACTGTGTCTGGGAACGCGGGCCAATTTCCTACTGATTCGCCGAAGGATTTACTTTCTTCGGCTGTGGGAGTGGGTAGACCTAGCTTCTGTAGGAGAGGTGGATAGATGGTCGCGAGGAGGTCCGAGTATACCAGATCTGGGGTTTGGGTTTGTTGATCATGCTCTAGGTCTTGGAATGTTTGGAGGATGTCCTCCTTGGAGACGGAGACATTGTGTTGGGTAAGGATAGGCTGGATGGCGGCTAGAATGCCACCTTCCCAGTTCACCAGTGTGCCGTAGACGTCGAAGGCAAGAAGACAATAGTCGGAGAGTCGAGACATCGTGAATCGAAGAATGAGTTGTCAAAGAGAGGGGTAACGCGAGGTTTTGTATCCATGCTTCATGTCGCTTCCTTTTGACTATTTGGGTCCCCGATATTTCATTATTTGGGTCCCCGACTTTTGCTTATTTGGGTCACCGATTCAATATAAGTGAGATTGTAGAAAGTCAGATGGGCTAAGATCATAGATCGATCCGTAGGCGTTTTGACAAGAATCCAGCCCCCGTACCCCGTCCGCATTGGCATCGCATTTGGAGAGGTGCAGAGGAAATATTCGTAAATCTAGCGACAGCGGGACTCAACCTCGGCTCAACGATATGAATAAACCCAGTTCGCTCTGTTTACTGGAACCATTATTATCCTAGATCGATAAAGATCCAAGGTAAATCTCAATCAATATACCGATCAATCCCCTGGTCCTGTCATCCGACCTCAGCGGTCGCTGGTCGGTCGCGCACCTTCGGACTGGCGCCCGAGCCTCAGGCGACGGCATCGGCAGCGGTCGCGCAGCAGCCGTTCTGCTAGCCGAGGATGATGTACCATGGTCTGTGTCGATATCTAACTCTCCCTTTGCGGAGCGAACGGTCCAGATGATTGAGGAAGAAGGCAAGGGCGCTGCTATCGTGGTCCAGGCTGACGTGACGAGTGCGTCCGACTACGGCAACGCAGTGTCGGTGTTGTGGGCGCGCCTGGCCCGGCGGAGACAGTGGATATAGAGCTGTGGGCGGGCCATCTGCATCTGAATGCCTCGAGTATGGCGATAATAGTCAAATATGTTGTGCTGGAGATATGTCGCAATGATGTATCGGCCGGATACCGAGGGAGTATTGTGAGTATGGGCAGAGTAGCGGGCCTACCAGGTAGTAACTACACCACATATGCTCTATCCGAGGAGCAAGGCAGCTATTGTCAATATGACCAAGGCGATGGCCGCGCATCGTGCGACGGACGGCATCCGATGAACTGCGTCTGTCCCGGCATGGTATGTACACCAGTGTTGTATGCAAAAGGCTGGGTACTGAGGCCAGAGAGGCTCGTTGGAATCGCAGTCTGTTGAAGACGAAGGGCAATAGATGTGACTTGGGAGTGGCAGTGCGTTTTCTGGCTGGGGATCAGGCTCGATGGATGATGACTGGAGTGATCTGACCGGTCGACGATGCACAACAGCAGCGGTTGGCACGGAGTTATCGATTTCTGCCAGTGTCAACGGCTGAGTGTGCTGACGCAGAGTAAGAGCTAAGGAACTAGCAGACTGAAGCAGCAGCAATGCAGTTTGATTACTATTGACAAAATAATACCGCAATATGCATTAAGAAGCAATATCCATATAGTCGCTCATGACACAGCGAGAACCGCCACAGCCCATGCAGCCATATCAAACTTGTAGCTCCCTCTCTGGTTCGTCACCTTCTGCACACTAGGCTGGACAGTGATATTGTGCGGCCGGTTGCTAGCATCCCGGGGCCCTGAGAGCATCTCCAGTCTCCCCGACCGAGTGTCCGGCACTTGCACATGGACTGTTTGCTTTTCCTCGCCATAGTTCGCCAACTTGACGTAGTATGTGCTATTGGCTCTCGAAGCAACCCAGTACAGTGGCCCAAACTCAGCAGTGGTTTTAACAGGTAGAATGGTCGTGCCACGGTTGGTCGAGAACATCTTCTGCACGTAGTACGAAGTCGACAGCGTGATCGAGTCTGGGCCCGAATCGAACCCGTACAGGGTCGGCTGGCTGATATCAGCCTGAATCAAACGACTATCGGGTGTTATCAAGAACGTACCGACCACTGGGTGAACCCAAAATGCTGAAGCAGAGGAGTATATGCTGCCATCTTGACCACGTCACTGTTCCTCTCCAGTCCGATCATATGGACGGCCTCGCTGCAGCTGCACTGGACGAAAGACCAGAACACTCCCCTTTCCTGACTCGTATTTCGGCACCCATACTCACCCACCATGACAGGCTGGGATCGAGGCTGGTTGTCCCATTCATCGAACATGGCAGCCAGTTCATCCGGTCGGCGGTAGTAATGGTAGTCATATATAATCCCAGGCAACGCCTCCGGGAGACATCGTCCGTCTATGGTCGACGCGACGATCGTAAGCTGCGGGTACTTTTCACTAATGGCATTATAGATCTGCTGGAATCGATCCGGATATGTATTGCAGCCACCGGAGAAGTCGTCCTCGTTGCCGATTTCGATGTACCGAACGGACCATGGGTCCTCTCGACCATTGCTTGCACGCATGCCTCCGTACGTGCTGTTTGGCGGACCAAGTAGATACTGCGTTCTTCGTTAGACATAGTCATCTGAAATGATGAATAACCCACCTCCAGTTCATCCAGAATATCATCCACATAGGGTTGAAGGTCCGATCCCGTCAAGATGCCGCCGAACGATTTCCCGTCCCAGACAGCCAGCACGGGTTCCATGCCCATGTCCTGACACCACCATAGATATTCATCCAGGCCTGGGGATCAGTATCTACAAGGGATCCAGTCATATGGAAACTCACCTAGCGCATCAGTATTTGGATAGAACCAGTCACCTGGCGAGCATTAGTCGCAGAGTCTACCTAGAATTACCGTCTCTTACTCTCTCTCCCAGGACGGTCGACAACAGGTCCAATGGTCCGATTCCACGCCCATCGCGTGTCAGTCTGGAGACCTTCCCTGATTTAAATAAGCATGTCACTTTGACATTCAGAGAAATCCATACAGGTTATTTCCCCCTGGGAATCTAAGAAAGGATGGCTTCATGTCCTCAAGGACAGCGGTCAGATCCTCCCGCAAGCCATTGGCTCTGTTGCACAGGTCAACCAAGCACTAGACAAGATTGTCGACTTTACCTCGAGTGATATGTCGGTGGGAATAATTGGATCAACCCAAAGTTCAACTTCATGCCCGGTACTTTTGACCCGTCAAACAACAAGCGGAACTCGTTATCGCCATCGGGGGACGCAGTGGAATTAAATGTAGTTTCATAACGCGTGAAGGACCTCGACGTGCTATTCACGGTCATATTGTGCGCCGCATACACAATATCACTGGATATGCCCACGAGCTGGAGAGTAATCACATCTGAGTACTCGCCCCTCATCCAAAATTCACACCTGTACGTCGCGTTCATCACTGGTACGCCGTTATATCCCTTGTTGACGAACCCAGCAAACCCAGTCTCCCACGGCATTACTTGAACCTGGAGAGTGGAGGTTATTGCATCGCTGAGAGGGTTGAGCATATCCTGCGATATTTCCACATCTCCCACCGCAGAGTAAGCTGTTAATCCGGGATTGGTACCCTGAAATCCATTGTTTCGCAGCAATTGACCATGGATTCCTCCGTCACCTAATTGTATCAGCCGATATCACGGACAGGGTTGGAACGTTATACCTGAGCGATCCATTTCCTATACAGATAAACGTCCGCTCCTTTCCGGTAGCAGTAGTAGTTGGAATAGTAAATGGATAACTCACCTCAAACATGACCCCATATAGCAAAGGACTGGACTGGTTGCCACTTTTTTTTCTGCACGGTCAAAACAACTGGGGAAACATTGACTTGCGGTGCATGTGTACCATATCACACACACCACTATAGCTCCATAGGAGACACAGTAATAGAGGCGTGAATATATACAATACCCTCATCGTAACTAGAACTATTTCGATTGCAGTGCTTCAACAAGGTGCTCTCCGTGATACCTCGGCCGATATTGATAACCCTTATGTATTTATTAATAAACTGTCGTACAATGCATTGCGGATTTCAACTACCAGGGCTACATCAGGAACCAGTTTTCACCCAGCAGTGCTAGAGCTTGTTCATGTGGATGACATCACCACGTCGGGAGATACGGGGAAGTTCGGAGGTGTGCGAATCATACTATTCGGGTCGCTATATAGTAGCTGAGTCCCTTGTGAATATGGGATACTAAAATCAGCAATTGGAGAATCTGTAGGCGTTTCTTGCCGTTCTTTTCATTCCGTGGCCATTGTGGACCGCAAGTTTTGATCTGGTCGCCATTACACGACGCTCGACAACCCCGCCGCTTTCTTTCCCCAAAATGCCCAAGACACGTCTCCATCAAGGGGAGATCGCATTCTCTACCGCTAAAACAGAGGGGTTGACCATTCTCCATCGCGACCATTCTCCATCGCTTAAAATACTATAATCAAAGAGATAAAATTTTCGCACGTGCTTGGGAAAGCGCCAATGGGTAGAAGACAGAGTTGTTCATCACCTTAACCTGGGATCATCCGATTCGTGCTGTGTGGATGGTGCTGAGAGCTGGCATATGGGAGCTTTAATCTATGCATTCCGAATAAAACTTGGATTTTCCAAATGTAGGTAACTAGCCTGGATGATAATAGTTTCAGTCCGTCCGAGCCGGATTGCCGGGAAGTCGATATATGTGGAATGGCCACTGGGTCGCAACGTGGCAGTCGCCTGAGAAATGGCTTCATTGGCACTATGCATAGTGCAAAAGCAATCGTGGGACTACGGGCTGTGTATTCTCCGACCCTGCGAAATATAAGACAGCTTGTTATTGGTGAGGAGATTGGGAGGATCGTTTCCAGCACATTCCTGCGGATGGTCTCGATAAGGAGAGTCAGTGTCGAATATTTCCTACTGGAGATCGAGGGTGGGATTATGAGCTTACGTGTGGAACATAATATCGAGGTTATCATTACTGTTATGGTTCCCAGACGATTTCCTGGACTTCCGTGACGGTTTGAAACAGTGCTGGGGTAATTCACCTCGTTTGATAGTGCAGTTGCCATCACTCGACGGGTGGTGGACGTCGTCGACATGCTAGAATGTCAAAGTGGTGGAAAGGGAGTGAGGAATACCGCCCTAGGTAATGTCCTTAGCTACGGCACGGTTATTCGTCCAATACCCAGCGTGGTAAGCATGAATATGTATTCAGGAAAAGAATTCCCAGTACAACCCCGGCTAGACTGGTGCATTCAAGGCGAGAAAGGCGGGGTTCGAGTGAAATCGCCGTTTCTATTCGTCTTAGATTCAGGTTTGGGAGGAGAAAAAGTCCTGTTTCTGCTGCAGGTTCTACGTTTAATATATTATTCAACTCGGTGGGGATAATGGTCCCGAGCTATGTCATCATGCAGGTGGGCTGGAACCTCGTCTTTGTGTCTATCGTTATCTCATGCCTTTAATGCTTGGATTGTAGTGGAGTATACGGTACAACCTAACTGTAGAGGCATGTATTATTGAAAGTACTCTATAGGTGATAAATTCGATGCTGACATATGTCTGGAATGAGGAAATTCTATGAATACTTAGTATAACCCCGCTTCCGCTGCATGCCACGTCAGGAAATACACGCATCATTCGTCCGTTGCTGCCAGATATGACACACCAGAATAACCCTGAATGTTTGAAATCTCGTACGATCGATCCGGTTTCAAGCCTCTAAACCCAACAGACAGCTGGCGTAGATTTCGTAGTGGAACACTCGCTGGAGTATGGATGTACTGGACGTAGCTTAGTGAGGTCTAGAGTTTAACTTCCTAAGGTCTGAAACCGGAGCCAGAACTACCTTCTTCCGGTTAGACCTCGATGACCCTCTGCCAAGTATGTACCTTTTAGACCCTAGAACTGTCGGGGACTAAGCTGGAGATCTACTGTAATGAGACAGGGAAGATTGAGAAGGTCGTACCGGTGTCGGATGAGTGGAATTTTGCCTGCTTTTGCGCAGAATATTGCCCGCTTGTACGAAGCATATCGCAAGAATGAGTGGTATCCTATATTTGACTGGGCGCTGAAGCGACACGAGATGATTGATGGGATGTGGAAAAAATTCGATGCAGATAGATAGATCAGCGTAACACAATCACTGTCCCTTGCATAAGTTGTGAAAAATAGACGTAGATGGAAAGGGAATAGCCAATCGATGCTAGCTATACAGGATGACAACATGAATTGGAGACTCCGATCTCGCATACTCCATGGAGACGCAGATATCGACAGAGTCAATTGGAGACGAGATAAGGCGTAGAATAATTACTCACAAAATAAAATACTGCAAATTGCAAAAGTCTACGTGACACAATTGCGGTCCACTATGATGTGATGCGCTATCCGGAGCGGTGCAGGGGGCAAGCCGATTCGGGCTCGAAGACCTCAGATACGCAATGGATGGCGTGTAGAGACGATCGCTAGACGCTATAATCCCCGCATTGGTAAGTAGAGCGCCCTTTCGTCGTTGCAGGCTATGATATTTATATGGCAAAGTTATCGTCAGAGCTCAGTAGCATACATCGAAGCTAAGATCACCATGGCCGTCAAAGGACCTCTTGTTGCAGCCACAACGCTTCCATTCTTAACCCGAGATGCATACAGTCCTTCAGCTGTGGATGCGGTCCCTGTGAATGTGAAGTCCCCCGAGAGTAAACCAGCATTTGAGATTGAAGAGCATCCGATTGACCAGGTTCGACCGATCAAAGTTGGTGTGATCGGCGCTGGGCTAGCAGGCATCACAGCGGGCGTGCTCTTTCCTGCCAAGTTACCGGGTCTGGATTTGAAGATCTATGACAAGAATGCAGACGTAGTACGTTATGTTCCCTCCTTAGAATGGTCAATGACCCATACTCACGACCCGTAGGGAGGCACCTGGTAGGACATCTCTCAGATCGCTCTCTATCGCGCTGACAGAACAGGTTCGAGAACACATATCCAGGTGTTCGATGCGATATCCCGGCTCATGTCTACCAATCTGGATTTGCGCCCAACACACAATGGACAGAGGAATTTGCCCAGGGCGCAGAAATCCGCGAATACTGGCAGGGCGTGGCGCGCAAGTACGACGTCTATCGACATCTACGGCTGCAGCAGAAGGTTGAGAGGGCGGAGTGGATTCCCCAGCTTGCTAAATGGCGTGTCACTATACAGGATTTGAAGAACAACAAGGTACCGGACCTCTTGTTCATTATCAGACTTGAACTGACGTATCTAGACATATCAAGAAGAGCTAGATGTACTCATCAATGCTATCGGTCACTTTAACGACTGGCAATTGCCCAACTATGAAGGTATAAACCAATACCAAGGAAAGCTCTTCCACTCGTCACACTGGCAACACGACGTGGAACTACAGGAGACGCATCGCGCTGATCGGCAACGGTGCCTCGGGACTGCAAGTGCTGCCCTCTATCCAGCCACTGGCTCACCACGTTGACCACTACGCTCGCAACCGCACCTGGGTCGCCGATTCATTTGGCACCACCGGCGTGCGTCGGCTCGAGCCAAACATTATTCCTCCTGAGCAACGCGAAACCTTTAAGGACTCCGAGCGATACCAGCAATACCGCAAATCTATCGAACAAGGATACTTTTCCCGCTTTGGGGCCATTTTCAAAAACTCACCGGAAAACCTCGAACAGCGCGAGAAGTGGACGCAGTTGATGCTGGGACGCGTCATCGACAAGCCCGAATTGGGTGACTTGATCATCCCCGATTTCCCGCCCAACTGTCGTCGTCCCACGCCTGGACCGGGGTATCTCGAGGCGCTGACCAAGCCTAACGTCAGCTATATCCAGACGCCTATCCAGCGGTTCACGTCCACAGGAATTGTGACAGTCGATGGCCAGGAGCGGCCTGTTGACGTGGTCATCTGCGCCACGGGGCCAATGTTGACCATGCGCCGCCCTTTTCCATCATTGCCGACGGCATCGACCTCAAGACAGCCTGGAAACACGATGGCCTTTGGGGATTCCCCTACAACTATCTTGGGGTGGCCACCCCGGGATTCCCTAATCTGCTATGGATCGGAGGACCACATTCCACCGGCCACGGTGGCAGCGTGCCCAATAGTCTCGAGAACCAGATCACGTATATTGCCAAGATATTGCGCAAGATTCGCAGCCAAGGCATCCAGTCGTTGGCGCCTCCAAACAGGCCGCTGATGACTTTATCGAGTACTGCGATCGATTCTACCCCGGACCGTGTGGACGGGGAACGATGACTCCACGCCGGGCCAGAAGAACTGCCGGTCATGGTACAACGGAGGTCGTCCCGGGGACGCATCCACGGGTTGTTCCCCGGTAGCGCGGCGCATCTCAACTATCTGCGTCGGGATCCCCGATGGGAGGACTGGGAGTACACCTACACCAACCCCAGCGGCAATCGGTTTGCGTACTTTGGCAATGGATGGACGACGCGAGAGACGATGCAAAATGCGGACTTGACGCCGCATGTGCTGCGGCCGGAGGAAATCGATCTGCGGTCATATATGGAGGGGTGGTGGGATGTGTGAGAATAACTAGATGATTAGATATATTGATAGGAACTATATCATTAATACTCAGAGATATCCTGAACACCTTGTATATTTTATTTATAGAAAGGATAAAGTAGCGATGGATAATAGATACAAGAGGCTAGTCATTGTATCGCCTTAAACAACCAGATGAAGAAGAAGCACTCTCCTTAGACATCATCTTCCTTCGCCACACTGCTGGTCCTGCCTCTGCGCGAAATGATATAGTAACTACTATTTATCAATACAGTAATTAGTTTTCTGTCAGATTCCCGGTTCCCTTGTAACTTGCTTTTTCTTTTTTTTACAGGCTGTAATGGTGAGGAAGTGAACTCGAGTAAGGCTAGACTGTGAATATAGGTATCATCCTTTTGATGAATTTTCAACTGGCTTCGAAATGATTGGGGCTCGTGACAAAAGGGCCTTTGGTAGGGTAAATCTCATACAGATGTACTCATCTTTTGCCAAGTACTAAGTCCATATTGCTTCTGACTTCATAATTCTACAATGTTTATATCTCCATAAATGCATACAGTTTATACTGTCCGGGCATATTCTGGCGTCTCCTCACCCTCTCGCCAGAAATACTGCGCCCCTGGATGCGATTCTGGCAGTCTCGTGTGTCCCTGGGCCTCGTACATGTTCTCACGGAAAGTGCCCCCAG